>NW_027226442.1:0-39137 GCF_022539635.2 Chironomus tepperi
ATGACAGACAGAAGAACAGAATGACCTAAGGTGTATTAATAATAAGAAGTCGACTCGACTCCATACAAAATTCAAGAAGAGTTCGTGCTCCGGAATTTCGATATGAAAATAAATTAAGAGTTTTGAGATTTAAATGCCTTAAATGATTGGACAATAGGTAAGCTTTTGGAGACGAAAGCAAAATTAAATACAGTCTACTTTTGTTTGCTAACAAACTGCCATCTTTATGTGAAATTTTATACTTTTAATCAGTATATAAGGCACAAATTAAAAATTTCTCTTCATAATTCTAGTTTTAATTTTTATATTTTCATTGTGATCAGTTCAATTAATTATTCTGCCTTTACATTAAACATTTTTTAGTCAAAAATCAGCTGATTTTTGAGAAAGAAAATAAAAATATACGTTCAGGTGAGAAATATTATTGCTGAAATCATAATAACAAATATGAAAGAAGCATGAAAGATGCAGGCTTTTTAAAATCGCTTGTCATTTGCTGGATGTGGATTTTTTAGGAATATATTATGGTGTTGGATATTTGTGAACGAATAAAAACTAAACTGATCTATTTACATTATTCAATTGGTGTTGCAGTATGTTTTAGGAAATATGCTCTTTGACACCTTCTTCAAGAAAATATCTGGTGCATCTGCTGGATCCTTTCGCTGCCTGTTCTCTACTTCTTGATATGCCTTTAGGTAAGAATATATCTTTAAGCTGACTGACTGAAAAATCAGCCAAGTGATAAGTTCAAGAAAATCAATTTCTTTGATAAGCTCAGCATAATCTTTATAAAATAATACACGTTTTACAATTTTTCAACACTGGAATCATTGTATTCTTAATTCAAAAGTACAAGATTTGTTTATGACGTAAACATGTGAACATCCAAGTGTGTTTATCAAGTTCGTTGCGCTTTTTTTAATAATTCAAACAGCTTCACTTTGTATTAATAGTAAATTACATGGATTGAAAAATAAACATGAACTTCGATTTTTTGTCGACGATAGTAAAATAAATAAACAAAAGCTCTGATAAAATAACTGTACGTAATTAGGATTTATACAAGTGAAATTAATTTGATAAAAACGATTAAACAATCAACGAACTGTTCAGATCATTCAATATTTGGTGGTTCAAAAGGTAATAGAATTAGGAACTTATTTTTAAAAAAAAAATAATCTCACTAGGCATTTAAAAATCTTAACAAAGAATTTTGAATTTACATTCCATACGTCAATATTTTAGTTATTTTAAAAGTAAACAACCTTCCTGACAGGAAATTAAAAATATCCCAAATAGTAACACAGTGATTATGACCTCGTAAAAAGTCAATCAATTTTTTGATGAGTCGTTCGTTCTGTCGAGTAGTGATAAGAGAGGGTTGATTTAAATTTAATATAATTTTATATGTTAAGTATTGATATTTTCAAATTATAAGTTATAATTTACAAAATTCGATTGTTTGACGGATAATAAGACCATTCATATTCATCAATTTTTCTTATCAATTTTCTTTGTATAACTTCATGTAAACTAACAACGAAAAGATTCTAAGTTTTCATATTATTAAAAACATCCGATAATTTCAATAAACATTTCTTACTTATACAGTCAACTACTATGTAAACAACTTTTTATACCACGATTCTACTTTAATATTCAATTTTATTTATTTTTAAATCCATATGCGGACAATTTTGTGTTGTCGATGTGATGTTTTTATTTGAAAAAACCGCCTTACATTCTAGTAAATATTTTAAATTTATCATCTAATCCAATTTCACTTGATCACGTGCATAAAACGTAGATATTGTTGAATATTTTTTATGCTATAGCAATCGCATTTTTATTTAATTTTTTAAAATGCAAATTATCTCATGTAATTTTTTGCATGCTACATGCCATGATTTTGGTAGCTAATACAATATTATAAAAAAAATTATGTTTTGTTTTCTGGTTATTTTTAAATTGTTTAACATTTTATAAATTATTATTATACATCGATTATAAGCAACAAGTGACATTGACTTTCGTGTGCTTTCTTCTTCATTTTTTCCGAAATCAATTTTTATAACGTCAATATTATTTTTTCCTTAAAAAGAAATATCAACTATTATCTCTCATGATAGGAAAATTTTCTGCTCTGCTTGTCAACACTTTGTACATTCGTGAAACATCAAAGAAAAATTCGCATAAAAAATTGGCACAAAGAATTTAATTTATGTTCTTTTTATATCTTTCCGTTCGTCATCTCGTTTAACTACTGCTCCAGTTTAAATTTTTTGATGCAATTTAACTAAAAACCTAATTGGTTGGTTTACCGGAAGGTTAATATCAATAATTATATATTTGGTCATACAGATCACAATTTTCCATTGTTCTCCGTGTAAAATACACATAATAGTGTTGATAATTTTCAAAAATTTAACGGTCACTATTTCGTATGACCATATATATATATATATATGGTTAATTGAATAAACTTTTTTCAAAAATTCTCTTACGTTTTGCGTACGTATTACGTATTTTTGAAATTTTTTCAAAAAGGCAGCTTAAAACTTTGTTCGTGCGTTCTTACCTACTTACTTATTAGAACTATGCTCCGATTTGGAGCCTAGGTTGCTACAAAAGGCCTTCCATCTGACTCAGTTGCTGGCTGTATCACAAAGCTTGTAGAAATTCTCAGTTTTGACATCTAACTGGCATTCCTTCATTACCGTGCTACGCAATGTTGCTCTTGGAGCATCTGGATGCCTTTTCTCTTGTGGATTTCAACCATAGGCAGTATAGCAAGCTTGTGTCTCAACCCCAGCTACAATACTATTCCGTTTTCGAAGTGTATGACCTATCCAGCCATATTAACGCAATTGTACTTCTAGATTGATGTCCTCCTGGCCAGATCATCTTAATAAAACTTGATTCGATGGCCATTCTGTTGCAACCCCAGTCCACCAGATTCTGAGAATCCGCCTGTAGCAGCCATTTACAAAAACTCGAAGCTTTTGCTGTATCTCTGTAGTTGCGAGCTAGGTTTCGCAACCATAAAGCAGTACTTGACACAAGATTTTCATCTTCAAGGCTTTGCTGATGCTGGTGGATCGCCAGATATTTGAGATCTTCGAAAATGCACCTCTTGCTTTCTGGATTCTTTACAGAATTTTGTATGCTCTGATCGCCAATATACAGTGGTATGTTATTTTTGGCGTTGATTCGAATCTCTTTTATCTTTTTTACGTTGATGACCATGCCCGCTTTAGCGGATTCGAATTCCAAGTTTCTGAGCTTTCCCTGCATGTCATGATGTGTGTATTGTGTCAACCGCGTCGTCTGCGTAATCAAGATATTCAAGACGATCATTTAAAGACCAAACGATCCCTCTAGGCTTGCCACTCGTCACAGACCGCATTATTTTATCCATAATAACCAGGAAAAGTAATAGTGATAACAAGTCACCTAGCCTGACTCCTGTTAATGACATAAATGATTCCGATTGCAGACTTTCATGTAGCACTCGACATCTAAATTTGTTCGTACGTTCGGCTGACTCTAAAAACTTTTTAACTAGACATCGTAGTGAACTCAGTAGTTTAATACTTCAGTTCCATTGTTTTGCAATAGGTTCTTCAACCTTTTTACAGTGTTTTACAGTACAAAAAATTAATTGAAAACAATGTTTTTTGCCCTGCGTGCTGAAATTTTACGTAGTGATGGACGTATGATGAAAAAAATCACGATTATTTTCTTCATCGAAAAAATGTTTTTTTTTTTTTTTTCGTAAATTATTTTAGCTCAGGAGATTAATCGTATTATTTATATGTATCTATATGTATTCTATAGAATCTAAATATTTAAGGGCAAATAACTTTTTTCGAGTTAATAAGATTTCTGTATTCTTTCATAAACCATCCTTTACTTTGAAAATGATAAGCGATCGGAGATTGTAATGTTTCTTGCTAAGCTGATTATAGTGTGAAACATTATGCTTTATCAAAAAACGCGTGATTTTTTTAACCTTGAAAATTTCTGCGCAAATTAAAGAAAAATTGATCAAAACAGATAATAAAGAGGGTTTACAATGCATCTTTTTTTTATTTCTCGGGATTGAATTATACCGAGATCCATAGAATTGTAGATTCAGTACATTTTAATCCCGTGGTTGAAAACCCTAATGGAAATGATAAAGGAATCCTAAAAAAATATTTTTTAATGTTAATTTTTACAGGTGAGATGACATCTGATTTTTTTCGTATTGTAAATGAGGCTCGTTCACATTCTCTGGGTCCTTTTTCGCCATCATTCGATATTCAAACATGCATTTTAGAAGGAATGCGTAAAGCAATGCCAGAAGATGCTCATTTGAGAGTAAATGGAAAACTACATATTTCACTGACTCGTGTATACGATGGAAAAAGTATAATTGTGTCACAATTTAACAGCCGTGACGATCTTCTACAAGCACTTTTGTGTGCATGTTTCATTCCAGGTATGATACTTAAAAAATAATTTTTGCAAATTATTAAATATATTTTTTTTCTTTAACAGGATTTTCAGGAATCTTGCCTCCTAAATTCCATGGCGTAAGATACATGGACGGTGCTTTTTCAGATAATCTACCTTTGTTAGATGAGAACACAGTTACAGTTAGTCCTTTTTCAGGAGAAACAGACATTTGTCCTCGGGATGACTCTGCGCAATTGTTTCATGTAAGACTTTTCTAACATTTTATACCTATTAGAAATTTTTTTAAATATTAGATTTGCTTTTTATTATGCCTTAACTTTAGCTGAACTTATCAAACACGAGCATTGAACTAAGTAAACAAAATGTATACCGCTTTATGAGAATCTTATTTCCACCAAAGCCTGAAATTTTATCTAATATGTGTCAGCAAGGATTTGATGACGCACTTCACTTTTTACATCGAAATAATTTGATAAGTTGCACGAGATGCCTCGCTATTCAATCTACATTTGTTCTTTCTAATTCAACGCCTGAACATTACGATCCTGAATGTACAATGTGTACTACGTCGCGAGAGAAGTTAATGAAAGAGAAAAAGTTGCCAGAACAAGTTATAGACGCGATGGCAAAATATATAGAAGAATCTAATAATGGCTTCGTCAAATGGTTCAAAACTCCTGCTGTGTACTTACTTAAGACGATCGGAATGCCAGCTACAATCCCTTGTGATATAGTCTATGCAACACTTACTAAGTAAGTATATCTTTCACATAAAATGTGTCATGTATGATTGTGATCACGAAAGTGAGAACAAAGAATATAGATTGGCTTTATGTTTTGTCTTGCAAAACTCTGTAATACCGTTTTCTATTGTTATCTTTATATTCGTTTGTTTGTTGATTTTGTGAATATTTTCTTATGTCTCATGTTTTTCTTTTTATTGCTGTTATATATTCTCTTCCTGCACAATTTTTCTTTCTTTCATTCATATTAAAACATATCTTTTATACTTTTTGATACATCCATTGATACCTTCCTGTCATTAAATAATATGAAACGTGTACAGTTTTCAATATGGAAAAGTAGAAAGGCGTAAAATGAAATTTTGCGTGCGTTGTATTATGAAAACTCATAGACAGAATACAAGGGAATATGCAAAGCTGATTCATGATTACGAAAGGTAAATTATCTCCTTTTAATCCAATTTTCGATTGAACATGTTTATCTGTGTTGGACTTTGAAAGCTACTATATTCAAATATTGTTTTATTTACTTCTAGATATTGTGTGTTATTCTGCTTGTCGCATATTCCTTTGTTTGTGTGTTTTTTATTATAAACTCATATATTTTAAAAATTAATTTTGTTGAGCTAAATTGAAAAAATTATTTATTTATATAAATTTTATTCGTTATAGATTACTTTCAACAGCGCCCACAGTACAAAAGAACATATGGGGACTTACGAAATTCTTTATGGAAAATCTCCATCGCCTGTTTATTCCACGCTTTGGATCATCTGACAATATTGAGAATGATGAAACATTAAGATCAATGTACGATGACGATCCGATACTGAAGCACTTTAATCACATTGAAAACAGAAAATCAATTGTATCACTAGTGGATTCATCAGAAGCTCTAGAATCAGACTTTGAAATTCGAGGCAATATGCTATCAAGACGTAATAGTTTATCTATGATATCACGTCGTAATAGTGCAATACCACAACAATCATTAATGATATCAAGTTTTCATTCATCTGACGTTGACACTCTAGATCAAGTTGTAAATGTCGCAGCTACTCACGACACTCTCTATTCATATTACTATACTGATGAAACTGACAAAACGGTAAAGCATAAAAAAATGATATAAATCAAGCATAACTTGTTTTAACTTGGTATTCTTTTTCAATACATATTCACAGATGAGATTTAACAAAATTGTGGATGTCACAGAATGTGACGATTCCTTAGTACAAAGCCACAGTGAGAGGATTGCAAATCAAATGCTTCAATATGATGAATCAGATATTAACATGATGTTGGATAACGACGATGACTATTCTGATCAAGCAATGGAAAATTTTGATCATGAACTTGCCATCATTCATCCTGAATCTATCGAGTTATTAGACGATTGGAAATGTGCGGAGATTAAAGTCGATGAGATTGTTAGTGATCTTATGGAAAATGAAGAGAGACGTCTTGATTTATCGCCAACAGATAGTAATTCATCAATGGAATCGATGGATTCTTTTTTTAAGCCAGAAGCTGATCAAAATGGGAATAATACTGAACAAATTTTATCTGATGATGTTAATGTTGCCATGAGAAAAAATAATCGTGATATATTAGCGCTAACGCAAACCGATGATTGAAAGCATTTTTGTTTATAAATCCATATTTTCAGTAACATTGTTTTCTACTACCTCACTATGATTAGTTTTAAAAATGTTGCATAATATACTATTTTTTATATATATATATATATATATATTTAATCTATTCTGAACTCACAGTTTTAAAGTCACATTAGCTAACTGATATAAGGGAAAATTAAATAAAAGCTTAATCATTCTTCAGTATAGTTAAAAATACACAAATTATTTTAGCTTTCATTAAAAAATCGGTTTTACCCAAACTAGACTCCGCTACACACTAATGAGTCGTATTGCGAAAATCTTGATGACTTACTAAACATGCAAAATTTTTGAAATTTTAGCGAAATATTTGCAAAAAAATTACAAAAGTTCTCGTGTTATTAATCGAGGGACTTGAGCGCATTTTTGTCCCAGCGATCAATAATTGATTAATAAATCACTTCCAGACCTCAAAACCAAGATCCAGTAGGATTCAGGGCACTTCCTAGCCCACGAAACGAGATCCAGTAGGATCTCCAGAACTTCAAAACGAGATCCAGGAGGATCCAGATCTAAAAACCAAGATCCAGTAAGATCCAGGTCAATTCCAGAACTAAAATCCAAGATCCAGGTCACTTCCAGGCCTAAAAAACAAGATCCATATATAACTTCCACAAATTTAAGAACTTCATTCCTTAACGGATTTTCATAGTTCAAACCTCATAACGGTCAAAAGAATTCAAACATTGTTCAGTAAATACTGTTAAACATCGACAAACATTGAAGAACACTGGAAAACAATGAAAAAACGTGTTGTTGTTGTTATGAAAATGAAAAATTGTTGATTATAGCATTTATGTGTTGATTTGAAACTTTTAAATGACCGATAACCCAATAACTCGATGGAACTGAACTATTAAAACAATCTTGAGCTTTCTACGATGTCTAGTTTTCGAGATCTCGATCACAGCCGACCGAACGAATAAAGTGTCTTATTAAGCTACCTTTTTGAAAAAAATATCAAAAATGCGCTAAAAAATCATCATCAAGATTAAAAGTTTAAGATTGAGTGTGGCTCGTCCTAAAAATTTTGAGAACCACTGAAATAAATTCATAGGTTTTGAGACTCAATGTATCAACTAAAATATTTAACTTTGTGATTGTGATAAATACCAATTAATTAATATTTAAAGAACAGTACCAAAAATTGATTATATAAGAATAATAAAATGTCAAGATTAAATTTTAAACTAGTACAGTAAATGTGCATTATACTGCAAATTTTTAGATCAAATTCAAATGGAAAAATATAGTAAAATTTTGTTTTCCTTATTTTATTTTCAAAGATAAATGCGAAATTGTGGTTGCACTGGTTAATTGTTGAGAAATATTTTAAGGGCTTTAGCATCTTTCATTCATATAAATGAGCTTGTGAAAATGTCGTCATGGTCATTTAAATATTTACCACATGAGATTTACAAAAACATTTATTTAGAAAAGTGTCATGTCCCTTTTCTCTTTTCATGCGGTTAATGACATTCCATATTATCATCCTCTGGAGCTCTATTCATTTTTAAAAATTTCAGGATGATTGCTATTACACTCTACGCTAACCACAATGATGTTGCAAAAAATGAGATAACCTCAAAAAGTTTTTCTTAATTACAGCTTATTTCGTAGTTTCGTTTATTCGTTCATCCAAATTCTTTTTATATCCCCTTAAATAGGGTTTCCAGAATTCCCGTTCCCGTAAAATTTCGGGAATCGGGAACGGGAACGGGAATGACCTTCGGGAACGGGAATATTCCCGGGTAATTTTTACACGCTTTTATTTGACTTGCTCTGTCTGTCCTTCTGTCACGTTCAAAATTTGTGACCCTTTTTTCGACCACTTCTACTGCTCCAATCATGCTGATTTTTTTTATACGTGTGTATTCCAGAGAGCAATTTGTTATTTTGCCATCATTAAATCGCTAACTCGCTTCCTTATATTTTAATTAATTATTTAAATTTTTATATGGGAAAAAATATGAAAAAAATCCATTGTCAATTATGTGTATTTTTAATTTTCATTAACCAGACTGTATATCGAACCGGAAATTAATTTATATGATTAACTAAACATCGATTAATAATATAAATTATTAATTATATTATAATATCAATCTGTTCAGGATATTTAAGTAAGACAAAAAATATAACGAGTGATTTTCTCGCGGATATTCTTAGCAAAAATTTGAATTCCAAAAAAAAAACCGTTACATTCAAATCTTCAGAAATTCGTTAATTTTGTTGAATTTCAATAACCTGGATGTTACTGGATCTTGATATACTGTATAAATATCGTCCTGGATGTTACTGGATCTTCCTATACTGTATAAATATGGTTCTGGATGTTACTGGATCTTAATAGACTGTATAAATATGGTCCTGGATGTTACTGGATCTTGCTATACTGTATTACTATGGTCCTGGATGTTACTGGATCTTAATATACTGTATAAATATGGTCCTGGATGTTACTGGATCTTAACGTACTGTAAAAATATGGTCCTGGATGTTACTGGATCTTAATATACTGTATAAATATGGTCCTGGATGTTACTGGATCTTGATATACTGTATAAATATGGTCCTGGATGTTACTGGATCTTAATATACTGTATAAATATGGTCCTGGATGTTACTTGATCTTGATATACTGTATAAATATGGTCCTGGATGTTACTGGATCTTGATATACTGTATAAATATGGTCCTGGATGTTACTGGTTCTTAATATACTGTACAAATATGGTCCTGGATGTTACTGGATCTTGATATACTGTATTATGGTCCTGGATGTTACTGGATCTTAATATACTGTGCAAATATGGTCCTGGATGTTACTTGATCTTGATATACTGTATAAATATGGTCCTGGATGTTACTGGATCTTGATATACTGTATAAATATGGTCCTGGATGTTACTGTATCTTAATATACTGTATAAATATAAAGTATGGAAATAAGTATAAGACTGTTGTACGGTTTTAATACAAATTTGATTATACTTCACAAGACAAAGCAGGTTGTTTTGGAGTTTTATATATTGCTTTCGAGCGAAATTCCAACCCGATCCAAACATTATAAATATACGCAAAGTGTTATAAATATACGCAAATCACGAGTAAACTGAGCACATATAAAAATATGTAGTCGTTAGTGTAAAAATATACTACTGTGTTCTAATAACAGTCGGACGAACGAAGCGAAGCGAAGTGGAGTCCGACACTCCTGTGATCTAATAACAGTCGGACGAACGAAGCGAAGCGAAGTGGAGTCCGACACTCCTGTGATCTAATAACAGTCGGGCGAACGAAGCGAAGCGAAGTGGAGTCCGACACTACTGTGATCTAATAACAATCAGACTTAGTTGAGCGAAGCTCACAAATTTTTGCGACCTGAACGGAGCGAAGCGAGTGAAGGCGTGAAAATTTTCCAACACGTAAGAAAACTCTATGCATCATCGTTAGTAAAAAAATAGTTCGAGCGAAGCTCGAACATAAGTAGTTCGAACGTAGTTCGGACTTGGTTGAGCGAAGCTCACAAATTTTTGCGACCTGAACGGAGCGAAGCGAGTGAAGGCGTGAAAATTTTCCAACACGTAAGAAAACTCTATGCATCATCGTTAGTAAAAAAATAGTTCGAGCGAAGCTCGAATATAAGCAGTTCGAACGAAGTTCGAACTTGGTTGAGCGAAGCTCACAAATTTTTGCGACCTGAACGGAGCGAAGCGAGTGAAGGCGTGAAAATTTTCCAACACGTAAGAAAACTCTATGCATCATCGTTAGTAAAAAAATAGTTCGAGCGAAGCTCGAACATAAGTAGTTCGAACGAAGTTCGGACTTGGTTGAGCGAAGCTCACAAATTTTTGCGACCTGAACGGAGCGAAGCGAGTGAAGGCGTGAAAATTTTCCAACACGCTTGAAAACTGAACATTTCTGTTGATTGTAGAAAAATAGTTTAATAAAAATTTTCCTTGGATTAACGAGACTAAAAAGTAGTTAATAAAAAAAAACGTTAAAAAAAACTTTTTAAAAAACACGCTTTTAAAAAAGACTAAAAAACTTAAAAGAAAAATGTCCTAAAAAGTAGTAAATAAAAAAAACGTTAAAAAAACTTTTTAAAAAACACGCTTTTAAAAAGACTAAAAAACTTAAAAAAAAATGTTCTAAAAAGTAGGAAATAAAAAAAAAAAAACTTAAAAAAATGTTCTAAAAAGTAGGAAATAAAAAAAAAATCACGCTTCTTAAATAAAACATAAAAAATATTAAAAAATTTTGAAATTAAGAAAAGAAGCTAAAATATTTTTCCAAAATATTCTCGTGTAGTACAAGAACATTATGACTTAAAAGCGTGGGGCGAAATTACTATGTATGCATTTAACACTAACTTCTTCTTTCGAACGCCCCACGCTTTTAAGTCATAGTGTTCTTGTACTACACGAGAATATTTTGGAAAAATATTTTAGCTTCTTTTCTTAATTTCAAAATTTTTTAATATTTTTTATGTTTTATTTAAGAAGCGTGATTTTTTTTTATTTCCTACTTTTTAGAACATTTTTTTAAGTTTTTTTTTTTTATTTCCTACTTTTTAGAACATTTTTTTTAAGTTTTTTAGTCTTTTTTAAAAGCGTGTTTTTCCTACAAATTTTCATACTTTTTTTTGAGAAAAATTGAAAAAATTTGAACAAATATTCAACAAATTAAGTATCTAGATAGTTTAATTCTAAATTATTGATTACAAGACATTTTTTCATAAAAAAATTTAAAATTTGAAAATTTTAAGTCAAAAAAAGTTTGGTTAAAATATTTTTTATTAGACACGGGAATTTCGGGAATATTCCCGTTTTTGGAAACCCTACCCTTAAATACGTAAACGTAGTGTTCAAAATTTAAATTTTTTGATGATATTTATTCAAACAGCAGGCATTAATAACAAATTGTGCAGTAATTAGGGTGGAAAAGCAACAATAGGTAAATCTGTTTAACTAAAGTTACATTCTGGTGCTTCACTTTAATGTATGTATTCTACATCAATATATTTAATTCAGTACAATCTAAATGATTATCAATATACAACAAATCATTGAAAATGTATTAAAAAAGAACAGTGATGAAGTAATTTAGATTTTTCATTTCAATTTACGTGGGTTTAAAGGACCTTAATACGTTTTAAGAAAAATTTATATGAATTGAAGCAAAATTAAGTAGAAAAAAACAACAACAAAAACATCACCAGCATCAGTGAAATAAAATAACATGAGAAAGCCATGCTAGGGCCAATTAATTTTAATTACCGAAATTTAAATGGTTATGCGGTGAAAATAAGAAGTATGAGAAGAAACTTTTTCTCTTTATTCTCTCTTTACTGATATTTGGTTATGCCATGGAGCATCAAATAACAAAAATTGTAGCATTTGATATTTAAGGTGAAGCATTAATAAAAGAATGAAATTCAGAAAAGGAAAAAGGGCAGTAACTTTATTAACGTTAAAATTTAGTTATGAGGAAAAACAACTTATAATTTCTTATTGGTGCAATTATTAAAAAAGTCGTTATTTATGAGTCTAAAGCAAGATAAAATTAATCTATACATTCAACCTTTTCTAAATCTAATATCTATGATTTTCTCTTGCTTTGTTAAAATGTGTAGATTGATTCAAAATAGCATGCAAATATTTATGCGCTGTAATGCATGACATGATTAAAATTGTTGCTTTTAGGTAACATTTATCATGATTCTCTTTCTTCTTTTCATAAAATATTAATTAAATGTGTGAAATATCTAGCAGAGTCATCGCACACGGAAAGAACCAAGTGAGGTCGAGTGAGAAAAAGGAGAAAGGTTGATAAGTTGAGCAGAAATGCCTTGCAAAAAGGTATATTTAACATTTCAGATGGGTTAATGAGGTGAAAAATATCTTCAATTATTTATCTTTGTTGTATTCGCATTTATTGTTGACGAACCCTTCTACGAAAATAACAAAATTATTTATGAGTCTAAGAAAAAATGAATGAAACTATTTCCCAATATTTTCTTTGATATTATGCAGTCAAAATAAAAAAAAAGACTCAATGAACTCTCCACATAATACAAAAAATTAAAAAATTACAAAAGTCCTCGTGTTATTGATCGAGGGACTTAAGCGCATTTTTGTCCCAGCGATCAGTAATTGATTAATAAGTCACTTCCATAAGTCACTCAAAAACAAGATCCAGTAGGATTTTAGTCACTTCCTAGCCCACGAAATAAGATCCAGCAGGATCCAGTTTACTTCCCGATGCACAAAACAAGATCCGATAGGATCCAGGTCACTTCCAGAACTAAAACACAAGATCCAGTAAGATCCAGTTCACTTCCAGAACTAAAACACAAGATTCAGGTCACTTCTAGACCTAAAAACCAAGATCCAGTAAGATCCAGGTCACTTTCAGACCTAAAAGCCAAGATCCAGGTAACTTCCAGAACTAAAACACGAGATCCAGTAAGATCCAGTTCACTTCCAGAACTAAAACACAAGATCCATTAAGATCCAGTTCACTTCCAGACCTAAAACACAAGATCCAGTAAGATCCGGGTCACTTCTAGACCTAAAAACCAAGATCCAGTAAGATCCAGGTCACTTCCAGACCTAAAAACCAAGATCCAGGTCACTTCCAGATCTTAAAAACAAGATCCATAAAGAACTTCCACAAATTTAAGAACTTCATCATTTAACGGATTTTCATAATTCAAACCTCATAACGGTCATAAAAAATTCAAACATTGTTCAGTAAACACTGTAAAAACATCGACAAACATTGAAAAACACTGTAAAACAATGAAAAAACGTGTTTTTGTTGTTGTTGAATATGAAAATGAAAAATTTGTTAATTATAGCATTTATGTGTTGATTTGAAACTTCTAAATGACCGATAACCCAATAACTTGATAGAACGAAGCTATTAAAACAAACTAGAGCTCTCTACGATGCCTAGTTTTCGAGATCTCGCGTTTCAGCCGAACAAACGAGCAAACGAACGCACGAACAAAGTGTCTTATTAAGCTACCTTTTTGAAAAAAAATTCAAAAATGCGCTAAAAAGGACGTACTTATTCTTATCGATTCACTTTTTTGTTCTTTTTTTAGTTCAAAAATTTGGGGATCCGAATTTTTCGAGTTCCAAATTTTGGGATCTGATATTTTTTCGAGTTCCAAAATTTTGAGATCCGAAATTTTTTCGAGTTTCAGAATTTTGGGATCCGATTTTTTCGAGTTCCAAAATTTTGGGGATCCGAAATTTTCGAGTTCCAAAATTTTGGGATCTGAAATTTTTTCGAGTTCCAAAATTTTAGAATCCGAAATGTTCGAGTTCAAAAATTTGGGGATCCGAATTTTTCGAGTTCCAAATTTTGGGATCTGAAATTTTTTCGAGTTCCAACCGATAATCCAATAACTCGATGGTACTGATATTTTAAAACCATTCCGAGCTCTCTACGATGTCTAGATTTTGAAATCTCGCGTTCCAGCCGAACGAATGAACAAAGTGCATTATTAAACTGCCTTTTTGAAAACAAGTTTCAAAAATGCGCTAAAAACGCGGGTAATCAGAAACCCTACTGTCAATATTGGTATTATGATTGACTCAAAAACAGGAATAAAACTATGCTCGATAAACGAAATCTAATTAAATTTGAATTAAATTAAAGTTGATTTGTAATTTAAAAATAAAACTTTACACGGAAAAATAAAAGATAGAAACTGCAAAAACAATTCTTAAAAGTCCTGGACTTATGTTGCAGGAACTGATATTACTTATCTTGGCAAATTTGGATGAAAAATTCCAACTCAGTAGCCACATCAACAGTCTAATCTTTAAAATCAAACAAGAAATTGGTACGATATTCTATATTATGGACAATTTTTTTTTATCTCTTGCTCTCCTGATAAACTTCCAATTGAATCTTCATCAATAAATCGACTGTATTTGCGTATAAGAACATAGTAGTTATTTAGAACCAAAATTATGGAAAATAATTTATGTTGCTCCGGAATTTATTACTATCTAAAATCTAGGGTTCGGAAAAATACTAACTGATAATCTACAGTTATTAACATGTAGATTATCTACAGAAAATCTACAGTTATCTACAGTTTGCAAACTGTAGATAAATTTTGAAATGAAAAAAATCCGTTAATCAAAATCGAAAATTTTGTAAACAAACAAATTTTTTATTCCTTATTCGCATCAAATACACTAATTTGTTGCAGGTTTTCATCACTAACAGTGTATTTAGGCTATAAATATGGTTCCATAACCCTTTTATTCTTGATATTAATCAATTTAATTGGTTTAAATTCTAAAAATGTTTTTGTGAATAATTTGTATGAAAAAGAGAGAAAAGTAGCAACAGAAACTGTTTTAAAGAATGTTTAGCCAGTGTAGAATGATCTTGTGAAAGAATTGCACGTCACAAGCAATCCTAAAGACTCAGTAACGAAAAAATTGAAAAATTCATATTTATTTACGTAAATTCTTCGATTTTAAAGGTTGTTGATACCAAAAATTAGATTTATGACGTGATTCTCTCTAGTGCTGTTGAAATCAATTCATAAGTTGGTGAAATTGATATAAATTCATCAAAATAAATGATTTTTGAACAAAAATTATAACGATTATTTTCGTTTTGAACAAAAAATCTACAGTTAGTTATCTACAGTTTGTAACTGTAGATAAGTGTAGATAACTGTAGATAACTGTTAATAACTGTAGATGTCCGAACCCTACTAAAATCAAAGAAATTTGAACTCATCTTTTAAAACTTTCCTATTTACTGAAATGTCCTATTTACACCAGTTGTGCACCAAAAAATCCGGCGAGATTTTTTTTAAATTTTATCTAGACAGATGTTACACCCTTGATTCAATGCTATTTCTAGTAGAATATAAAAATAGATAGATAGGTGGATATTCAATTTTGATATATTGCCCACACCTTACATATTTGCAAAAATGGTAATAAAATTACATCTTTCTACCATAGATATGGTTTTTACTTACTCCACCCACAAAAATTCACTCACTTCTCAATTCATTCATGCTCGATTCTAATTCATGAGGGGATTTTATGATTGCAAAGGCACCTTTTTCTGTTAACTTCCTTTTTTTATCGTTACTTTTTCTTTTATAGCAAATTGGTATTTAATATTCATAACGAAATCTTGATAAAATCCAATCTATCGATACTAATACCAATTTCAATATCATCCAAAATGATAAAATTTAATTTATTGTCGATGATGATTCAGCTGGCGGTTTGTGTATGTGTATGGAGGGTTCATGTATATTTAAAATTCCATCAGTTTTTATTCTATTTCCATATACTATGACGCACTGGCTGATTATATTTCTAGAATTTAAAAGATTAAAATTTTAGATTTTTTAATTTTCAAGGTAATGTGTAATGATGATTTGAAGTTAATAAAATTATTTACGACGATCACAGAAAAAAATAAGGGATCTTTTATTTAATACGTTCCGTTGGGAAAAAGAGTAGAGAGAGAGTAATGGGTAAATAAAATAAAGTCTTAGATGCTGCTTAAAATATTATAAAAAATACAAATTTCCAAACATTCATTTGGTTTTTGAAAAAATAGGGTTTCTTCCAAAAAAATACTGCACGTAAAATTTTTGAACATTTTTGATTTACTCAAAACAAGTTGACTGGCTAAATAACGAAAAAGTACCTAAACCTAATGGTCAATAAATCCATTACTAATTTTTCAAAATCTAAAATCAAAATCAGGAAAAAAATGTTTTTGCCAAGTTGTGCAGGTTTTCATCAGCATGCTGTTTCAACTTAAATGCAATTTATATATCGATTTATGAAGAGCAATAAAAAATTATCAAATTATCAGAAACTTGTTATGTGTGACAGTGTGAAGTAAATGTAAAATATTGAACATTCTTTAGTCAACCGTTTTATATAGACGCACATTTTATGTAAACACATCGACTGTACTAACAGCAGCTTGTCTTAAGTGCCATTGAGAGCTTGGCTTATGTGACAAAAAATTTGTGAATTTTTCTTTGTTGAACCAAAAAATGACAAACATACGGTTGTTAAAGTAATATTGCGGTGATATTCTTTCTTTCAGAAGAGAATAAGTCGAAGCATATCCATAAAATATTTGAGGGTGAGAAATGATTCCAATGTGTGCCACAACAATTTTTATCTTAACACAAATAAATATACATGAATTTTTATAAATTTGTATTGTTTCCATACATATCGAATATTGTTAATGTCAGAATTTTATTTCTATTAAATTGTCAAATTGTAACATTCTGCTCACATTTATTCAAATGTTATTTCAGTAATGTTAGAAATTTCTGTAAGAAAGCCTCTTCTGATAAATTTTATTTTAAAATGACCTTAATGTTAAAATTATTGTTAAATTTTAATATCTAGAAGTGTAGCTTTACCTTCAAATCTCATTTAGTAAATAATTTCTTGCATTTATATTTCTTATTTTTTAAGTATTATAAAAATCATTTAAGAAGATTTTACTATGTAATATAAGAGTGGACATCAAATTTTTGTTTGAAATTACAATATCCTTGAATCTTAAAGATTGGACGTGAAGAAGGAAGTTTTTTCGGGCGTTAGTTAGTTTTTGCAAAATTAAGATTGATCGCAAGTTAAGAAAAAATAAATAAACACGATGACAATTCAATTTGAAACATAAGACAGAACGATAATTGATTTGTTTTTCATGAGGAATATATTGAAGAAAAATTGTTTTCTGGATTAACGTTATTCTATCTTAGTAAGAAGTGATGAAGATGAAGAGAACGTGAGAAGACTGTATGTTAAATTAAATCAAATAATAGAACACTAAATCCTTGACTAGCTTCTTTTTCATTGCAACCGTTGAAATAGTAAAATGAAATTTATAAAGAGTAATAGGTTTCTTACAAAAAAAAGATTATACCTAATGTTTACAAAATTTTCCCATCAAACATAAAGCAAACGGGCTTAGTCGAAAAATAAGTTCAAAATGCTTTTTATTACAAATGAAATATTAAATTTATTAATTAAACTAATTTGAAGTGTTGAATAATACAAAAATTGTACACTATACATAGGGTTTTCAATCCCGGGATTGAAGTTTCGGTATTTCGGTATTACGGTATTGAGAAATTCTTAGGATTTGCAAGTTTTTTTTATTCCATATACATTTAAAATTGGTTATTTTTTTTTTGCAAAAAAAAGTTTAATCTTTACTTAAATTTTTTATTATCTCTACTTTTTGATTAAAAATTGAAAATTTTGACTAAAAAGCGATTAAAAATCATTACTCAAACTTTATTATTTATTTTAAAATATCTTGTAATATCTAGACTGGTACAAGACAGATACTAATCCAAAAACAATAGATTAGCTATTTTCCAACTGATTAACAGCAATTTTTCAGTTCATATCATTAGAAACGTCAATACTGATAATGCAAAGATTTTAATACCGGTATTAAAAATCCTAGTCTAAATTAACCCCGAATATGAAAGCCTATAATCCCGTCGTTGGGTTTGGTTCGATTGCCCGCTGATCACTTGCCCACTGACATTTTCCCACTGGTACGTTTGCCCACTGGTACTTTTCTCCATTGATTTTTTCTTCACTGATTTTTTGGCCACTGGTACGTTTGCCCACTGATTATATTCCTTCAAATGTAATGCGTTTGACGGACCACTTGCGTTGCGTTTGAAGGCTTGATTTGACTGGTTTCCTGGCTAGACAAAAACTCTGCGCATGAAGCACTTAGAGACTTCGGGTTTTTTGCATTCAATAGCTCAAAATTCGTAGAGGTGGTAAACACTTTTGGTTTTTTGTCATTTAGAGTTTGTCGATAGCTGGTTCTGTCTTTAGATAACTTTTACCAGTTCCTAATTTTCAGCACTTTTGCATCGTTGTTCACACAGTAATCCAATGAGATCAGATTATGAGTTTTTATGAAAAGTCAATTTTCAAATAACGGTTTTTCGGAATTCAATCTCATAGACTTGTGTCTAAAAACAATTAAGTTAAGGGTAATCAAGTACAAGTGCTTCCTGCGTAGAATTTTTGTCTAGCCAGGAAACCAGTCAAATCAAGCCTTCAAACGCATTGCTTTTGAAGGAATATAATCAGTGGGCTAATGTACCAGTGGGGAAAAATACGAGTGGGAAATCGAACCATTGGGCAAAAAGCTAGTGGGAAAATAATCTCTGGGGAAATGTACCAGTGGGCAAAGAAGCAGTGGGAAAAACTTCCAGTGGTCAAACGTACCAGTGGGCAAAAAATCACCGGGAAAAAATCAATGAGCAAGCGTTCTAGTGGCGAAAAATCCAATGGGAATATGTCAGTGGGCAAACAATCAGTGGGCAAGTGTTAATGGGCAATCGACATAATCCCGTCGTTACAGATGAATCAATATGAACTTGAAACTTATTTAAAGTAGAGCTACAGAAGTCAGTATTTGAATTAGATTCATTTTAAAATGGCAATTCAACCTCAATTTAATTCAAATTTAGTTAGTTTCAATTGTTTTGAGCCGTTTTGAGCATAGGATACTAGATTTTGATAAAATTAAAAAAAAATTATAATATCAGTATTGATCCCGGGATTGAGGATTTCCCAATACCACAATCCCGGGATTGAGATTTTGGTCCGGTATTGAAATTCCTAATAAAGTTATTTTTTATATCAAGAAGATATTTATTCCACCCTTTCTTACACTGTGGCTCAATGAGATTTATTATCATATTATTAAAATTGCATCACGTTTTCTTACAAATGTTTGCTTTATGTTTCTTCTTTGGAAAATAAATTTCTTAAATTCGTAGGGCAACTTTTGACGCATTTTCTTTGAAATATTTAATTTAACTTTTCATGAAATTTTGCAAACTATAATTTTTTTTTTTGGAAAATAAAATTTTAAAATGAAATTAAATTCTTTAAAAAAGAAAATTGTCATATATCTATCAACATTAGATCTATTATCCACCAGGGACCTTGGTCAGAACTTTTTTTTGAGATGGTTTTGGGATTTTTTAATTGATTGTAATAGTATTTCTCTATGTTCTTTTGAAGTATATCGTACTTATAAGAGTGATTTCTCTATTTCTCTCTTTCGTTTTTTTAATCGTACTCTTGATCGAGAGTATGCTCTTTTTCTGTTGGATGCATCTTATTGAAATAACTGTTTGAAATATTTTATTTTTAAGAAAAAAATAATTTTTTTCATTCTTAAGTATCCTAAAAATGCGAATAATTTTAAAAAAAAGATACAATCAATTGCTTAATCATAATAAGAAAGCATGTTTATATATTCCGGGGCTGTTTTATATTTTTCTTTTGTATTGTTAAAGAATAAAAAGGAAAGATGGAAAAGAAATCTTTTAGATCATTAAACCTTTATTGTTTTACTTCCTATTTGAACATTTTTTATTTGCATAATCCAAATGTCTTTAATAAACAAAACATGTTTCCATTCAATAAGCATATTAGACCAACACGATGGAAAATAAAAATATGTAAAAAAAAATTTTTAAAGATACGCTTTTATTCAGGTGCAATGAAAAGTAGAAAATAATATTTAGATTCCAGTCTCAAATTTAAAAGAGACAAATTTTTAAAATTCTACAAAGAAAATTATAATAAAAGCGTGGGCGAATCTACAAAAGTCATTATCAAAGCCCACGCTTTTATTATAATTTTCTTTGTAGAATTTTAAAAATTTGTCTCTTTTAAATTTGAGACTGGAATCTAAATATTATTTTCTACTTTTCATTGCACCTGAATAAAAGCGTATCTTTAAAAATTTTTTTTTACATATTTTTATTTTTTACTTTTTAGTTTTCTCTATCAAAAATTGTTAGTATCCGAATTATCAATACTGAAGACTAAAAATCGCTTTTAAATGTCAATTTAAATTTTAATTCGAAATGAATTTGGTCCTAAATAGAAAAGAGTACACACATTTTAAAAAATTTCGATTTTGTGTTCCATGAAGATAAATTTATAATTTAAAACAGGACAAAAACTAGGGTTTGTTATTATAAAATCGTCAACTTTCAATTTTTTCCCAAAAATCTTTTTGATTTTTATTAAGAATGCCTAATGAAAGATTTCGTTAAAATTTCAGATCAATCGGATAAGAAATGTAGTTAATATGTCGAAAAATCCTATAATTTTCAGTAAAAAAACAAGTTTTTGGGCCCTAACTACTACGAAATTTTAAAATTTTGCAAAATTCCTTTTAAAATTAGTACAGAGTAATCTCAAGCTTACATGAAAGCAGAAATATATCAAGAAATCGTAGATTTTTGCCTTAAAAAACTAGTTTTTTGGCCGTAACTAGAGCAAAATTTAAATTTTTTTCAAAAATCTTTTTAATGTGTTCTATATTAGCCTATAATACACCACTATGCCAAATTTCAGCCTTTGAAGTTAAGTAGAAGTGGTCGAAGTAGGTACTTGAAAATTTGAAAGTCTTAAACAGAGCAACCTAAATAAAAGCGTATAATTATGCTAAATGATTGAAACATGCTTGAAGAATTGATGCACTTTTACACAAACTGTTAGCATCTGCGCAATTTTCCGGATGGATCAAATTCGTCTAATCCGTGTTTAAACAATTAAAAATGTTTTTAATAGATAAACTGAGGAAAACAAAATTTAAACTGATTATGCAAAGTAACTTATTGTTAAATTCATCTTAACAATTAATATAATTTCTCAATTTGTTTTTGTTTTGTTAGTATTCAATTCCTGCAAAAACATAAAGTTAATATTTGAATTTTTCACGATTTAGGAATTTTTTTTCTCAGACTCTCTAATCAGGAGAATTGTCCATATGTGGTCATGCAGACAAACTTTGCCCCAAACAAAACTACCACCATCACAATTTTCCATTGTTATCCGTGTAAAAAACTAAAAGTGTAGGTAATTTATATATATAGCCCGCGAACGGTCTAATAACTAAAATAAGTAAATGTTCCCTTACAAAGTTATTCAAAAACCAATATGAGATTCTCTGAAACATTTTTAAATGTTCTGTTTATATTCAATTCGAAAAAGGAAAATTTTCATTCAGTCATGGTTGTCGGAATTTAATTCTACATTTACCATATTTATATGCCCATTTTCTAATAATGTCATATGCTATTCAAATACCATACGTGCTACTCACAGTGTTTTGATTTTTTTTACGATTTTTATGCACATTTAGGTGAACCCGAGAAATAAGAAAACAAGAAATGAAAGAACAGGATATCAAAAAGGGCATAGGCGATATGTAGGGATTATTGTCCGAAAGAAATAAAAATTGTAAAGATTTTCTTTTTATTTCCATTTTCCATCCCATGGTCCGCAATCATCCATATCACCGCATACATACCTTTTTAGATGTACATTTTATTTTTATTATTTTTGTCCTCCTTTTAAAAAAAATAAAAATTATTCTACCTAAATATGATGTAATCAACCTCATCATCATCATTATTGCTCTTTCAAAAAAGATTTAATTGTTTTGTTGTAAACACAACAGTAAATATACATAGGAGTCGTTCACTTATTACGTTCTTCCTTGTGTAAGTTTATTAACAGCTCAAATAAGAGACATTTTTTTTTCATATGGAAATTTTGTAGGAGGAGGAGGTTTAATAGTATTAGTAATAGTAATAATCTTTATTTACCATAAAGGTATCATATTTTGATTTAGAAATGAAATTGATACAGTTGAATTTTTTGGTACACAGTATTTTTAAGACACATTGATATGTAGGATCAAGTTAACAATTTTTCAAGTCAAAGTTTCGAATAATTTTAGGCTCTTGTTTCGGCGGCTATCTAGCATATTACGAGATACTTTTCAGGCTCGTTCTATCCACATTCCAATCATTAGACAATCTAGTAGCTCTCGTCCCTCTATCTCTCGCTACACTTCAAGTTTATGACCCGTTCCTTAATCCAACGTTGCCCAGAATTTCAAATTAGGCTTGATCTCGTACATTAAGCAATCGAAGTATCTTATAGGAAATGGCTGGATTCGAACCGACGACCTTCGAATTACCATACTAAATTTGAGCCTTACCTATTTGACCAGCAAGGCAATTAACTGCTGTTTAGCGCATTTTTGAGACTTGTTTTCAAAAAGGTAGGTTAATACGACACTTTGTTCGTTCGTTCGGCTAGAACGGGAGATCTTGAAAACTAGTCATCGTAGAGAGCTCTGGTTTTTAGCGCATTTTTGAAATTTTTTTCAAAAAGGTAGCTTAATTAGACACAATGTTCGGTCGTTCGTTCGGCTTCCGGAATGGTTTTAAAAGATCAGTTCCATAAAGTTATTGGCGCATTTAAAAGTTTCAAATCAACGCATAAATGCTATAATTAACAATTTTTCATTTTCATATACAACAACAACAAAAACAACAACACGTTTTTTCATTGTTTTACAGCTTTCTTCAAAGTTTTTCGATGTTTTTTCAGTGTTAACTGAACAATGTTTGAATTTTTTTTGAAGGTTTTAATTTTTAAATTATGAAATTCCGTTAAATAATAAAGTTCTTAAATTTGTGGAGGTTATATTTGGATCTTGTTTTTTAGGTCTGGAAGTAACCTGAATCTTACTGGATCTTGTGTTTTAGGTTTGGAAGTGACCTGGATCTTACTGGATCTTGGTTTTTAGGTCTAGAAGTGATCTGGATCTTACTGGATCTAGTGTTTTAGGGCTAGAAGTTTCCTGGATCTTACTGGATCTTATGTTTTAGGTCTGGAAGTGACCTAGATCTTACTGGATCTTAATTTTTAGATATGGAAATGATCTGAGTCTTACTTGATCTTGGTTTTTAGGTTTGGGAGTTACCTGGATCTTGGTTTATAGGCCTAGAAGTGATTTGGATCTTACTGAATCTTGTGTTTTAGTCCTCGATTTTAATGGATTTAAATTTTTTTATGCCTGGATTAGGGTTGTCAATTACAAATACCAATATTTGAGTATTTGGTCCATTTTGAAACTATTTGGGTCACCAAATAATTTGTATCTACCAATATAAGAGTTAAATGAAAAGCAAGTATGAAATTTTTCCTTGTTTTGAGCATTGTTTTGATTAAATATCTAGTGAATACAAAAATTTAACACATGTTGTGGTTTTGAAAGTCAGGACGACGAGATAGAAAATCCCACTTCATGTCCTTATGATTAGAATGGCTATAGTCATGAATTGACTTAGATCTAGACATTAAATCATTCAAAAATACTAAAAATAGGACTGAGAAGTTAAATGTGCGGTATATTTCATTGAAGTCCATTCAAGCTACGTTAAAAAGTGTTGAACGAACCTTCTCTGCATGGAATGTTTTAAGTCGAAATTTCCTAATCATATTTTTATATTTATATTTATTATGGTCCGTATTAAAATTTAAAGACCTTAACTTTTCATTTTCAAAAAGCCGTCTGATTAAGTCCGTATTCCTAATCAGATCCTACTTACTAGTTATACACTAAGCGAGAATATACAGGCATTTTTTTAGAAAATTCAGATGTTTTTAGGGTCATATCCATACTTTTGAAAATATTTGATATTTTTACAATATTTGGGGGTCTCGATATTTGGGTATTTGGTATTTTTACAAATAGAAAAAACCCAAATAATTGAAAACACTAGTCTGGATGTGACCTGGATCTTGGAAGTAATCGGGATCTTGACATAACGTAATAAATGAACGGCCCCATATATAAAGAAGGAAAACTGCTTTGTCTAAAATATTTTAGATTCTTCGATGGAATATGAAATTTTAAAAAAGCTTTTCAATAATGAAGAAGTGCATAAAAGGTGAAAAATCCCACAATAAAAATATGGCAATGGGATTGGTCATATTTTTCTTCTCTATACTTTGTATGTTATTGTTGCAGAACACGTATTAAAGGCTTATACTGATTTATATTTGTGTACATTTTTGATTTGAAATTCCGTGGTGTTATTACATTCGCATAAAAATTGTGTAAATGATATGTGTGTAAGGTAAGTATAAATATATGTATTTGTGAAGGATAGGGCACGAAATGGTTATTTAATTTTATTCTTCTGAACATTTTCAATATTTTGTTGGTGCGAAATGAACACAAACAAACATATAGCCATAAAAACTCTGTATTTTTGAAGGAAAAATCCTTAAATTGTTATTTTAACATCCCTTTATACTTGTTTTTACATGTCTAACACCTTTTTTTCTGCAAAATGTGAATTAAATTTCATTTAATTATCTTCATAAAATTATGGGTTTATTATAATGTGGCATGATTTTTTTTTTCTTTTTTATGCGTCTCTTAAAAGAATCAATGATTTTTTTAATTGTGATTATTATTATTTAAAACAGCATATTAATGTCTTTTAACATTGTTAAATCTTATCGAGAATTGCTTTGAATATCGAAACCTCCGAAATATTTTATTTTATACGTATTAGCTATAATTATTTTGTCTGCTATTTTATTTTGTCACATTAGATTTATTGTTATCATATGCAAAAAACGGTTGATACAGTGCAGAGATTCTTGGAAATTGAAATTTTTACTAATGCTGACGATTTCAGACACAAAATTAAAAAAAGGAAAATTTGGGTGTACAATAATCTTCAATTTATTCAATTTGATCGATAAATGTCAAAATCAATCAAGAAAATCTCAAAATAACTGTAAATTGTACAAATAATGCATATTGTACCATTTATACATTTATTGTTTTTATTAATTTGCAAATAAATTTTCTTTTAATTGAGAGATTTTTTGTCTTACAATCGTTCAACAATCCATTCTTCGTTTCTAACTTATTGTTAAACGTTCTTCTCATAAGAAAATAGTCAGAAAACTATTGAATTAACAATTTTTAATTAATTTCATAAATCTTAAAATTTATCTCTTACCTACCTTTAATAATAACAATTTTTTCTGAGAGGACTTATTTGTATTAAATTTTTTTAAGGCCGTTTAAAATCAAAATTTTCAGTCACTACAATGCCACATCAATTGGAATTGTTATAGCAAATATCTAATATGTATATAAATAACATGAATGATATGTTATCAAAAAGTATTTAAGCATTATATTAAAAAATAAGCTTCTTGAATAGAATAGAAATACAGATTCGGATTTGATAAAACAAATGTAATAAATTAAATAATGTAAAATATTTATTTGAAATTAAAATAAATTTTTGAAATGGTTTATAATTGCTGAGTTTGATATCTAGATTAATAGGAATTTTTCCATTTTCCAAGTAAAAATGGAAAACTTCCAGTGGAATTTTTATAAATCAAGTTCTCAAATTCCAACGTATATAACAGAATGTAGTAGAAATAAGAAGAAACCAAAGGAAAATTATTAAACATGCGCCCGGTAGGAAATGAGAAAATCTATGAATGAAGGAGAAAAAAAGAAATTTACGACACAGAGATTATGTGAAAATTTTATTATAATGATAATAAAAAAAGATGATTGTAGAATAGATGCACATTATGAACCAACAGCCAACAAAACCAGCGAAAATCTGATTTTTTTTTTTTTGCAACAACGTCTTCCTAGTGAAAACAAATTAATCTTTTCGTAATCTTCTTATAATGCACCATCGTGTGATAAAAAATTTTGTATTATTTTCACTTCCGTTGCTTATTTGCTTACTTGCATATTTGCAAGATTGCTGCTACATTCATTTTACAACCATCATGTTAACATAAAAGCAACGTCGAAAAGGAAAAGGGACAAATAATTTATATTTGTAGAATAAATTAAACGACAAGGAAAGTCGGAAAGGAATTTTCAAGAGAAAAATTATAAAGATAATGGCTATTCTATGTTTTCAACAATGTTCAGCAAAGAAAATAATTGATAGTTTTAGTTGTAAAAGATCAATAACAATCTTTTAGCTTATATTTCTGTGAACATTCATAGACATTTTATATTGTTTTAACATTGAAGAGATATTTCGACCGAAGAATTTATACAGCATTTTATCGTTTAATCTCTTGTCTCTTTTCCACACGTCTTTATTTTTTCACTTCACTTTATTTCACT
Source organism: Chironomus tepperi (assembly GCF_022539635.2). Lineage (NCBI taxonomy): Eukaryota > Metazoa > Arthropoda > Insecta > Diptera > Chironomidae > Chironomus > Chironomus tepperi. The sequence goes on from NW_027226442.1 coordinate 26,966, forward strand.
CAATCGCTGCCATGACAGCAATATAAAATCTTTATAAATTTTTGATGACGCTTCAACTTGATGTAATCAACAAACATAAATTAGATGGAATAAAAGTGGGATACAAAGAGCAAGAGTTTGGGAGTTGGAAGAATATTTTTTGAACATATGTGTGCGATGACTGTCATATACGTCGCATATTGTTGATGTTCTCATAAAAATATACATACGTTCGTTCTTCTTCCTCTTGCCCTCATCACATTGAATCTACATACACGTTTACATGTATAAAGATGAGATAATGTATATAGTCAGTAAAAGTGAAGTAAATAAGCATGTAAGTAAATTCATACGTATGGAAGCTTGATGAAAAGTTAAATATAAATGAGCATTGACTAGAATGATAAAGTTGTTCTTGCCTTTTTTCACTTTCTTTCGTCAACAAAGAATAATGAAATAAAAATATTGTTAGAAAGAATATTGGAGGGGAAAGAGAAAAATTATGAAGATAAAAAAGTAAATGCCAGATGAGAAATGAAAAATAACTAGATTGCTGTAGATTGATGTACTTTATTTACTTTTGTTATAAACTAATCGGTAAATTTGAAATTTGAAGTTGATATTCGGCTATCAATAAAATATTTAAATACAATATTTAAATACAGATCGTTTCTATCAATAAAATATTACCTAAAAGTGCCAATAAAGGAAAATTTTGAAATTGAGTATTGTGGCTCAGGAAAAATAAAGTAAATGATAACACTTCTAGGCTAGAGGGCGAAGCCGACTCATGTTTAGCTCGTTATAGCCAGCTAAAAATCGACTAACGGATTTCGTTGTTTACTTTTAGCTGGCTAAACGCATATTAGCCGGCTGAAAAGAGAATTTTTTCCTTGTGAATTTCATACAAAAATTCAAACTTTTTCTTTTTTAGCTGCATAAGTTCGAGACTCAAATTTGTTTTATTCTTCTTTTTTTACCCTAAAAAGTTAAAGCGAGCTAGCTAAAGCTAATAATTAGTTAGCTAAAGAGGAGTTTAGCCAGCTAAAGCGAGCTAACGGAAATTCACGAAATTTTTTAGCCGGCTAAAGCCGTTTTTAGCTGATCTTAGCCGACTATAGCGAGCTAAGCTCGGCTTCGCCCTCTGCTTCTAGCTACTTGTTTTATGTTTTAAAAAATCCTTTATATTTTGTGAAAACTATAGTTTAGAAATATCTTAATTTTTAAAATGATTTGTTATATTTAAACACAACATGTGATCTCTTTTATCGTTCCAGCCACCATTCTTACTTAATATGAAATTTGGATTAAATTCATATCCAATCTTAAGGTTTGAGGGATAAAAATTGTCCGAAGAATAGTGAAAACTTTCTATTAAATTTGAAACAATGCTTTCAGCGCTACATTCTACATTTTTAAAAGCATGCATACCACATTGTCCGATATGAAAAACTCTTGGAGTAAATAAACTAAGTGTCTGTAATTTATTCACCATGCAACTTCTGCTAATATGTTGAATACTCCAATCCCAATTGTAATCTAACAATTAAAGGTTAATTAATTATCGTATGAAAAAAGTTTTTATTAATTACCATCGTATGTACAAAAAATATTTGAACAATTTTTTATATTAATCCACGTGCTCCTTTTAAAAGCCATTCCCATATTATGCTTACTGGAAACCCATTCACTTTTTATCACCTTAATTAAATACAAGTGTTAAATGATTATAAAAGTCAATAACAAATATAATTAATTCTTTAATATTTTCGTGTGTCAGGTGGAAATTATTTTACTTACATCATTGTTTATAAAGGAAATATTTCTTGTTGGTACTTTATGTTTTCCCAAAACTAATATATTGCATTCTTTACACACTTCTAAAGCTTTACTTTCCATAAGTTTTATCATATACAAAAAATCTGGTGCTACATAATGATCTTCCTCCAGAAAGAGAAAATAACCATCGTAGTTTTGTGTAATTGTAACATGATCAAATACTTGATTCGCTTTCCACCTTAAAAAATAGTCATTAAAGAAATGTGATTCAGAGTTGCGATGACAGGTACCTGTCACAGGTAGAGGTGACAGGTTCTGTCAAAAGATGACCTGTGACAGGTCGTTACCTGTTGACAGGCAATTTGTCACAGGTCTGACCTGTCGCAGGTCACGCCTGTCACAGGTGATGGCCTGTCGACAGGCGAAATTTTTCTGCCTGTCACAGGCGCGACCTGTCACAGGTCTCACCTGTCACAGGTGATGACCTGTCGACAGGTCAAATCTGTCTGTCTGTCACAGGTCTTCACCTGTCGACAGGTCAAATCTGTCTGTCTGTCACAGGCGCGACCTGTCACAGGCCACACCTGTCACAGGCCACACCTGTCACAGGTCTTCACCTGTCGACAGGCAGATTTTTTCTACCTGTCACAGATTTGACCTGTTTCTGTTATATGTACCTGTCATCTTTTAAAAAAAATTTCACTTGTGAAGTATAAATTTTCATTCAAAATTTATCCAATTTTTTTTTGTTTTCAGAGAAAAGAGTTCAAATCTCAAATTTCATTCATATATTTTTCATATTTTCATATTTTTAACAAAAAACATAGATTAAATAACCGAAACAGATCAAACCTGTGACAGATAGATGAAAGTCTACCTGTCGACAGGTGAAGACCTGTGACAGGTCGCGCCTGTGACAGGCAGAAAGATTTGACCTGTCGACAGGTCATCACCTGTGACAGGCGATACCTGTGACAGGTCAGGCCTGTGACAGGCAGACAGATTTGACCTGTCGACAGGTGAAGACCTGTGACAGGCGACACCTTGACAGGTCAGGCCTGTGACAGGCAGACAGATTTGACCTGTCGACAGGTCATCACCTGTGACAGGTGACACCTGTGACTGGTCGCGCCTGTGACAGGCAGAAAAATTTCGCCTGTCGACAGGCCATCACCTGTGACAGGCGTGACCTGCGACAGGTCAGACCTGTGACAGGCCAAATTTTTCTGCCTTTCAACAGGTAACGACCTGTCACAGATGGACTGTTTTTGTTGACCTGTCACAGATTGCAACTCTGATGTGATTTAAAATTTTAATTTGAATATGTACATAATTTATAATTTACCACCAGTGATGCTTGATTTGTGCATAAGCAGCTTCTCTGTAGTGACCAAATGAATCTGGAGAATCGTAACTTTTACATTTAAGAACTTTTGCGAAATCTTGATTTACGTCACGAGCACAATCTTCTGGATCCGTTCCAGGAAATTCTTTTGGGTGTAATTGAATCGAGTATGGATAAAAAATTTGTAGAACTCGACAAAATTTAATACTGTTCACTATGTGATTAATTTCATCGTCGAAATAATCATGAGAAAATATAAGTAATGTTTGAGATATATTAGATGCAATCGATAGACCATTAATTAAATGTCGTAAATATTCAAATCGTTTGTGAACTTGGACGACAACAACTATAGATTCATTTGAAAACGGTTCAAACACATCATCATTTAGAATTCTTTGATTTCTATTTTGATTGGATATAAAAGATTTTATTGAAGTAATATTTGTTATGTTAACATTGTAAATTGATGTAGTATAATCCATTGCTGATCTTATTACTTCTTTCGTATTTGCTAGAAAAAGATCGGTCAAAAAGTAACTGGTAGCATTTCAACGTGTGCTGACCGAGCAACTAACAGTTTTATTCATAAAAAAATTATAATCAACACTTACAATGAATTTCACTTAATTGAAAATAATGTTGGAATACAACTATCATTACAAACAAAAAGAGAAAAAATCGAAAAATAAAAAATTGTTTTCTTTTAACTACCATTTTAAAATACTTTTTATGATATCAATGTTTTGTATCACTTGGTTTATAAGACACTAATCTACATTCTAATTTACCTATATAGATCTATATTAATATTTAAAAAAGAGGAAAAAATGTGTTGTTTTAATTTGCACAGTAGTTTTATTTTGTTTTACTAGTTAGTACTTTTTTTATTATTGTATATAACTTGTTTGAAATATAAATATGGCTTTTAGATAACTGCTGAAACTTAAGGTTGACAAGATTGTATTGTTCGAAAATGTACACAACATTGATAACATGATGAAAACTATGTGTTTTGTAAGACTTGGAAATAAAAAATGTAAATTTGTTAAATCATATAAAACATCTGTCGTTGATAATAGCGAATATCATTTCCAACTGAAAATTGTCAATGGTTATTTAAGGTTGGCTTTTAAAATACTTTTTATTTATTTATTATATCATGTGAGATATAAAATCAATTTGCTGATTGTATTAGGACTATTTGAGAAAAAATTACTGTATTGAATTATTTCAATGGAAAATTTATCTTTCTTTAATACGTGATAGTGAAACATTTTTTTTAGTCATCACCAGTCATATTGAACTAAATTTTATTAAACTATATAGGAGAAAATCGTTAATGACATTTAATATCCAATATGATTTCAACTAGCTTTTTTATATATACATTAAATTTTGGTTTCAGAAAGCCATTTGTGACAAGTTTCATATTATTTTTTGCTTCTTAAATATATTTGTCATACACCACCATCATCAACTACACAAAATCCTTCTTAGCTTTTATATTTTTTTCCTCTTTAACTCAAGAACAATGAAAGAATCATACTTAGTTTAACGTGCACACTAGATGGATACATAGATTGAAGGGTAGGTTAAAAATGTTCGAACAAAAGAATCAATGTTTTTATACAAAAGAACATTACCGCCACATGTCTCACATTTCTTGCATTGCTATTGGATTTTTTTTTCTTTCCTTTGTTTTTACGTAATATTTTTTGTTCTTCATATTATTACATATTATGACTAGATAAAAAAGAATCTGTGCTTTTATTATTACTTTTTTGTTTCAAAATTGTTAATTTGGTTTATTTTCATCTTATATATGTGACTTTTTTGTATATTTGAGTATTTTAATTTATATCCAAATATATTATTAAATTTTAAAACAACTTAGGTTTATTGAAACAACGTGGGTATTTTAAACCTAAATATTTCATGGGAAATTCTATCAGATTCTATCAAGTTCTCATCTCAGCTTTTTCTTTTTATTTCATTTTTATTCTTTTATTACAAGCGTGTATGTATATGCAGACATGAAAAAATGTATACGTGCAGCACGCTATACGGATTTATTTTGCTATCAGTTTTATGCCCAGATTTATAGAAAAAGTGATAAAAATATCTCGATGCTCACTCCCAATGTATATAATTTTCATACTATTCTCCATTTTACGTTCTTTTACCAAAAGTTCTTCTTTTCTTTAGGTAAGAAAAATAAGAAAAAAATATGATAAAACTGAAAAGAAAGCACACAAAAATGTGTATATATAAAAATTGACGTGTTCAGAATCTCAACTATGTAATAAGACATGATAAGAAGAGGAGGAAGTAAAAAGATTAAATAAAATGTTTTATTTGTAAAAGACAACAAAAAGGTGCTATTGTTTAATACTATTCAATATCTAGTTATTAGAATTATAACTTGTAAATATGTTGACCAAAAACTTTAAAAATTAACAACAACAAATATATTTCTCTTCCACTTTTTAGCCCATTTTTGAAATTTTTATAACTAGACATCGTAGATAGAGGTCCGAAAATTACCGGTAATCGGGATTTGACGGTAACGGATATTTACCGATAATTACCGGTGATTACCGGTGATTACCGACATTAGAAGACCTGTAGAAGCTCCACTAAATAAAGTCTTTAAATCAGACTTTGTGGATGGTAAGAGAGCTCGAGGACCGAAAAACTCCTGGAAGGAAGCTGTTGATAGAGACAGCATTGCACTTGGTATTGGCAATTGGCAGGCGGAAGCCGGCGATAGAACCAGTTATTGGCGACATCTGCGAGAGGCCATGGATCACAATTGATCTGTACGGCCAGCGAACAAACAACAACAACCGGTAATATCCGTATATTCCGACTATCCGAATATTTAGGGTAAAAAAATTTTTATTTCTGATCTCATTTTTTGGTGATTTTTAAAAAAAAATCATTTATAAAAGTTTTTAGGGAATGGCTTGTATAGAAGAGTTGTAAAACATCCAAAAGTAAGAACTCTTGCATTAAAACTATTGACTGTTGGACTTCCTGCAGTTTAAAATTTCCAAAATAAAAAAATTGAAAAATGACCGAAATTTGGTCAGTTTTCGATTCTGCCGTTTGCGCTAAATAACTAGTTTTTCATAACCCAATAAGTACCTGAAAAGTTACCTTTCTCATCCCTCTATCATTCCTGATATTACCTTTTCAAATAAATAAAGCTCTTCTTCGGGATTCATCATACAAAATGACTGATTTTTAGATGTGACCAAAAATAACATTTTTTTGACCAAAAATTACATTTGACTTTGAAATTTATATATCTTGAAAAATGTCTAAAAATAACGTTTTTACCCTAAACAGAAAAATAAACTGCGGTCTTAATATTTATATTTTGAAAAAATTCGTTAAAAATCTGTTACCGCTGGATAATCCATATAAATGAACGGTAACGGTAATGGATATTACCGGTAATTAGTGGTAACGGACGGTACGGATATCCGTCATTCGGACCCCTAGTTCCATTATTAAACGTATTTTGGACTTAATAAAATTTTGTTGATTTTTGTTAATTAATGGTTATTTTTTTTCAACATTTATATGCTCTCATAAAGATTTCACACGACCATCTTCGATCATACGGAATTGTGTATGCTAATGTCAACAATTATATGCATAAAAGATTCAAAAATCTTTAAAGAATATCAAAAGATATATTATTTTTCATCTTTAGTTAGTTAGATTAATAAACAATAATCGTACTGTTAAATTATATCTGAAAATTTGCAAATTGATTGAATATACTATTTTTTGGTGGTATACAGTTTGTACAAGCTATAAAGTAAGAGTATTTATTTTAAACTTTCAATTAAATTTTCTAAAGATACGCAGAGTAAACATTTTAACGATTATTCGTTATTTAAGGAGAAAATTGAATATGCAATAAAATTATAGTAATGCTGAAACAACAAAATATCTTCACCTGAAAATTCAGCAAAAATTAGCAATGAATATCATAGTCTGATTAAAATTTGTAGCCAATTGACACACACATACATAGTTGAATGGTTTTAATAATAGAATGTATGAAATAAATGTAACGAGTCAAAAAAAGCGAGCATTAAACAAGATTATATTTAGTCAATAATTAGGTAGGTAGATAAAATTTATTTATTATTAGCGTATACTTATGTTTATATTTTTAATAAAAATGATTTAAACATGTAAGCGCTCACAATCGAGCTAAGATATTTTACTTGAAAATTTCCATAAGAAGTTATGCAATTAAAACTTAAATTTATTCGAATTCTTCAGTCATTAAATATAATTCAGTGTTTACATCATACATAAAAATTTTATGCAAAGAAAATGATTTTAAAATTGTTGTTTATAATTTTTATCTGCAAAAACTATGTTAACTCTATTGAAAGACTTTCTGAAAATCAAGAAGAAGATTTGTTTGAAGTGTACTTGGTAACAAAAACTGACTTTAATTATAAAAAATATTTTTATTATCTTATTAAATCTTTCAGGAAATGTTTAATATTTCATTTGACAATCATCATCGACAAATTTATTCATTTTCATTGTTAGACGATTCTTTGAATTCTCGAAAAAATGCGAGAAAGCATTTTTTGGAAAATTTTTATTCAATTGAAACACACAACCTTAGATATAAAAATGGCAAGGAGACATTTCGTCAAGCAATTCATCCATATGCACATTTTTCCCGTGAAGATTTTGTAAAATATCGAACTGGATTGATCCAACCGCAAAAAGTTTTTAACACATCATCTAATAATAGTACTATAATAACAAAAATGCCAAAATCTGTACGACTTGCATATCCTGAATACTTTAACTGGGTTGATCGAGGTATTGTAAGACCCGTCAAAAATCAAGGATTATGTGGTGCATGCTATGCTTTTGCAGCATTAGCGGCAGTTGAAGGACAAATGGGCTTGCAAGGAAACAGTGCAAAGCTTTCAGAACAAGAAGTTATAGATTGTGCAACACATGAAATCAAGTTTGAACGTGTATTTCTTGGCTGTAAAGGAGGTGATGATACAGCTGTTTATAATTTTGCAAAAACGCATGAAGGTGTGACATCTGAATATTCATATCCTTATCAAATGAGAGTAAACAGATGTAATACTAATCGGGCTAAAGTTCATGGATCAGCGGTAAGCAGCTATGTAAAATTGCCAGTAGATGAAGAATATATAAAGGAAGTTCTATTTCTACATGGTCCTCTTTATGCTTCATTTCATGCATCTGATGCTTTTACGGCTTATTCAAATGGAATTTTTACAGATCCAAATGGAGATTGCTCTGGTGAAAAAAGCAATCATGCTGCTTTGCTCGTTGGATGGGGTACCGAATATGGTCTTGATTATTGGATACTGAAAAACAGTTATGACACTTGGTGGGGTGAAGGTGGGTTCTTTCGTATAGCCAGAGGGTATAATCTCTGTAACATTGCAAGTGATGTTTCTTATCCAATTATCAATTAGGTATAAATTGTAAATAACTCATATTTTTGATTGTTAATAATAGAAAAAAATAATTGAAAGTCCTTTTGTACTGTTTTATTTTTTTATTTTTTTTTTTTTACTTGGTCTTTTTATTAATTTTATTTTTGACCGCAACACATAGTGTTCAAACTTAACTTTTGTCATATTAACAATTGTACTTTAGTAAAACATTTGATTTAAAACCGACGAGGTTAATATAAAGTTAGACTCATTCTTGTTCCGACTTATATCATGAATTAAATAAAGGAATAATATTATTATATCAATGAGCTATTGCTTCAAACCAGAGCTCTTAACGATCTTTGTAATGTGAAAAGTCTCCATATAATATTCGAGTGAGCTCTAAATATTTATTTTTAATAAATCTTATAGAATGATATAGGAATTTCTTAATTAAAACTTAGTATCAACTTTTGAAAAAAATAAAATTACTTTTCAACGATAAACCATAGTTTGTAACACCAGGTTACGGAATTCTTACTTAAATAAATAGGGTCCTACATATGTATTTATGTTCACTTATTATATTTATATTAAGTTATAGAATAACGAACTTTTTTTAAAAATTGAACAATAGAATTCTCAGAATTTCTAGTACCTCATTTTCAAGAAATCACCTTAATATCAAGTGCGATTTTGTAAAAATATTCGTATAAAAAGTTTTTATTTTTATTACGGAATCATAAGTTCTCACTTATCTTCCATTAAATTGTATTATCCCGTATTATTTGTCCGCTCTCTCAAAGTTTTATTTTTTGATGTTTTGTCTTTAACTAACCACTCGTACCAAAAATATATTTTTATTATTCCAGATGGAAAACTTTAATGCGCGAAACCAAAATAAAAAGAAGGAAATTTTAGAAATTTTATGAATTTAATACGTTTAAAAATAAAATAAAAGTATAATATAAAAGTATATAATATATACCTATATTATATTATTATATATATATATATATATATATATATTATATATATATATTAAATATATATTATATACCATATATATGTATGGGATGAAAAGGCAACGTAAAGTAATTAATTTTTGTCAAAAAATGTAATTTTTTTGCATACTTTTTTTGGATAAAAACTTTTCTTTTTTACCTCTCCCCATTAGACTTTAAAAAGCGATATAAAAATGTGAGTGAAGCGGTTTTTTGTATGACAAACTCATGGGAAATCATTATGCACACCTAAAAAGTTTTTTGTGTTCAAACCGCCAATTTTCTCTCGTTCCATCCTACTCTCTCCACTGTCATCACCATTACCACATCATATAAACAGAAAATATTGAGCTTCATAAAACTTTTTTTATGTTCTGAACTGTTCATTCTCTTTATTCACTTCACTTTTACTTTGTGTCGTCTATTAACATCACAAATTACATTTTAATTAAATTTTCAATGCTCTTGCATTGCCATTGATGGGGTGGAAACGAGTGAGAAAGAAAAAAGGTTTGTACGATAAGCATTATGCCTTTATGACTGGGCAAACCCTTAGTCATTACATGATTTTATGCATTCACCATTTTTGTTACTTGTCTTCTACTTTCTTTTATATGCATATAAGATTTTAGAGATTACAGTTAGGAGTGAGATTCTTATACTCAGTTATGCATACTATAAATTTATTATTATATAATTTTTCCCTATATTAAGAAAAACTATGGGAATGTTTATAAATTTACAAAATATGCTCGTTTGTAACTTGTAAAAAAAACACCAATACTTCGGACTAACTGTATATATGCACCAAAACTTCACGTGTGGAATCAATTGTCTTTTTAACCAATTTCAACACTATTTGATCCATTAATTCAAAATATTTGGATAAAAGCATTGAAACAAATAATACTTACGAGGAAAACCACAACTTCTATATTGGTTCAGAAATTCCGAAATGAAATAACGTTGTTTAAAAAAAACTTTAAGTTAAGTTAAGAAGTTTTTAGGTTGAGTTGAGCAAAAGAACAAAGTGTAATATTAAGCTATCTTTTTCAAACAAGTTTCAAAAGTGCGCTAAAATCAGTTACTCAACCACTCAATTTAAAATGTGTATTTCTAAAACAAAGTTCGATAATATTTCTTGAATTTTAGTTTTTTAAATAAAAATCTTTTTTTGAATAAAAACTTGTAAAATTATCAAAATTCTATATTAATTGTAAAAAAGTGATTGCATATAAAAAAGATATCTTTTTAAATATTATTATCTTTAAAGTTGGTAGTCATTGTTCGATATACAAAAATGTTCATCTGGATCTATGATCATTGTCTATATCATTTCCACTTATTTATATGAACTTTCTCGTTGATTATGGCTTTTGAAAGTTCATGCATGTGAAACGTAAAAGCAAGAGAGATGAGAAGGATTTTTCTGTAGGTATCTGAAAATTTATAGCATACTTTTTTTTGTCTTACATGTTGCTGCTGTAGTGTCTGAGGAATAAAATTGAAAAAAGAAAGAATTATTCACTGCTTGAATGGACATTTTTTCTCATATTCACTAGCTAACCAACTAACCACTGCTCCATACATACAACGAATGAATGTTAGAGCTCGTATGCTTTACTAAAATGTAATTTATAAGCCAATGTGTCCAGTCACTCTGTGAAAGTCATGTAATTTTTAAGGTATATGTATGAATGTATGGTGGAATTCAAGCGAGTACAAAAAGTAAAAAATTTATATTTTTTAATGCATGCACTACACTATGTTTCAATTATCTGTAAGCTATGTGCTTTATCTCTTCCTTTGCTTGAATACTTCGTCTATACTCCAAGCAACTATTATTATGTCCCCTCTCTGCTCGTATATTGAGAAATGATTCATTAAATACTAGATATATGCATATTGTATCTTTTAGAGACATGTGGAAAGGATAAATACCAGTCATGAGATAAAGTTCATGTTTTCGTCTGTTTAAAATGTTTTTTTTTTTTTTTTATTATTTTTTATTTTTTATTTATTGTTTAATGAAAGTGTAGTTTTAAATTGAACGATTTTAACATAAATTAGATGTGTGTTCTAATAGTGGTTTCCTTTTTGGATCGTTTAATTAGTCGAATCTTATACTTCAGTTCTGTTTTAAATTATAGCCTACCAATTTAGTTTAAAATTGAAGCAAACATTAGATCTAATAGAAAATTTATTATTTAAATATGTACCTAATCATAGAAAACAATGAAAAAAAGAAATCATTTATCATTGAATCACGAGATGACAAAGAGTTATGAAAAAAGTCGTTTGAAAAAAAAATCATCTCAAATTTTCCTTGCCAAAGGAAAAACTCATTAAAAAAATGTCTCCATATTTTCAATGCATTAAAAGAATAGCTTTAAAAGAAAAATTGTAGAGTATTTTCATGATTTCGAATGAAAATATTTCTTTAGTTGCCTTTCTTTTCAAACATTCTTAACACGTTTTGACTTTTGAAAATTGTGAATTTATTTGTTTGTTATAAGTATTAAAAATATTTTCTTCTCTTTTTTATTAATGCTTTGGTGTAGAAAGTATGATTTCTCAAAATCCCGGTCACGATAAATTTT
>NW_027226443.1:0-40290 GCF_022539635.2 Chironomus tepperi
GGACTTTAGCTTTTTGGATTTTTTGGTTATTTTGACGTCTGACACATTTTGTTGGATGTTCCAACTTGATTGTCTTGTGTGTTTCGTGTGTCTTGAAGTCTGGATCATTTCCTCTCTTGTGTTCTCTAACATGATCCTTAGCTTCATGTTTGCTCATGCAATGGACATCGAAGAACTTGTTGTCAGTCTCAGCTGCCTTGAACTTATTTGGGCATGTTGGAATCTTCCTCTTTGTGAAGCAGACTTCGTTGTCACGTTCTATTTTACGGACACGTTGTTCTGGTAAGATTTCATTTGGACGTGGACGTCCATTTTCCATTGATTCTGAGCTGCTGCTGCTGCTGCTTGATGAGCTTGAGCTTGAGCTTGATGAACTTGAGCTGCTTGATGATGATGAGCTTGAGCTTGAGCTGCTTGATGATGATGAGCTTGAACTTCCTGACCATTTTGGACTGTGTTTTGGTGTTTTACGCCATGCTTCACGGTCACCGATGATATTTCCATAGATATACTCAACTTCATAACGTTGGGTCTTCATTGCCTTGTTGTGTGCACTCTTGGCATCAGCTGAGCATGAATCATCAACGATAGCCCATGATGCAGCAAAGTTGTCAGAGTTTCCGAAGACTTTTTGGTCTGGTGCTCTGAATTCGTCCATTTCATTTCCATTGTTGGCTTCCGCAAAGTCCATTGATATCATCACGATGCTTGTTGGTCTTTGATGTGATAATAGCACGACGTCCATCAGTTGTCAATTCAAGTTCTCCGTCACGGAACTTCAATACGAATTTCACCATTCTTAAGTTTATAGGCACGGATGAGTGGTGTATCTTGAGCATCTTGTCCTTGGTGTTCCAAGGCACGGTCAGTTTCCAAATGTTGTTCTTGTTCATTCAAGAACAATTTAGCTCCATTTCCTGATCCTTCAACTCTGATGATTTGATCTTCACCGTTTTCTTGTCCAATAACAATTGCAAATTCTTTACGATCACGATCTGAATGTGGCATTTGACGGGTCAAGACAGCAATTCTTTCGCTTTGATCTTCGTTTGAAGATTGGATTCTGTTTGATGATTGGATTCTGCTTGATGATTGGATTTGGTTTGTTGTGTTGAATTCTTCTTTTGGATTTGTGATCATAGCTACATGCCAGCATTGTGGAACTTCGAAGTCATATTGGACATTGTCGAATGTTTCGATTGAGCTTTGGTCAATGACGCAGGTTGCTGTGAAATAGAAAGTCGGAGGTTAAGCTTTTGTCAAATAGAACTTGATGAAAATCAGGAATAAAAACTAAAGAATGTGGGATTCTCAAGGGATATATGCCTGTTTAGAGGAATATGTGGGAAGCATGATAGAGTTTACTTGGTCCTGACAGAGGGAATGTGTGCTAAAGTTCATATTCCGTTTTGGACAAACTGTTTGGAAACTTACGTTCATCAGCATCATTTGTTGCATATCCGACCATTCTCTTGTATGGGCAAGAATCTTCTGGATGGAAATTGAAGTATTTACTGAAGCATGATGGAAGTTCGATGTCAGCAAAGACTTTTTCAAAATGTTGTGTTTTGACTGTCAAATTCATTGTCTCGAAATCAGCTGAATGAAGGAAATCTAAATAGACCTTCTTGTTATCACTGTTGCCTGATTTTGATGATACTTCATAGAATGAAAGATATCTGTAGAGACTTCCGCGTAAGTGTGAAGCAATTTTATTTGACCATTCCTTTTGTTTGGATGAGAAGTTTTCGTATTCAATTTCATGAGTATATCTGTCGTAGATTGAAGCTTGGAAGATGGCATTTCTGCATTCTTCTTGGAGCCAGTTTCCGACCTTCATTTGCTTTCTGCATTCTTGAGCATCTTCTGATTGTTCAACTTCTTGTCTAAATTCATCGGTTTGGATTGCTTTACCCTTGATTGTAACCTTAGCCTTCTTTGGTTCATTTGTGTTTCCAAATTCAAATTCAATTCTCATTTTACCGTCATCTTGTGATTTCAATGCATCATCGAGGCTCATTTCTGGTACATTTGGTGCTTGAAGGAGAACACGGAAGTTGACTTCCTTGTTGTATTTAACAGCATCGACATTGGTATTGACAATAAGACGCCAGTCATGGCTAACCTTGCTTGTTCCAGCAACAAAGTTTGAGACAAATTTAGTCTTTGTACTTCCGCTAGCATCAACAAATTTAACTTGAACTTGAGCTCCCTTAATTTCAGCATTGTTCCATGAACCGCCGAGTTTGTTGAGTTCTTGACGAAGCTTAAGCAAATCTTGGTTTTGCCATGGCATTGTCTTTTGTGTGTTCTTTGGATGTTGGAGTTTATCTTCATCTTCGAATGATTCCTTCTTTTCAAGTTGAACTTGGATCTTCATCTTTTGGGCTGATGATACTTGTTGGTTTGTGAGGACTTCGAGTTTCCAGTGTTCGCTGCTGTCGACGCCTGTGACGTATGAAACAAGACCAGCATAGTTTCCTGCGCTGTAGTGTTCCATGAGCTTCTTTTTGCAAAGTGGATCTCTTTCGTAATTGACATTAATGTCAAGAACTAATCCAGTTGATCTTTCACCAACACGTGCATGAATGTTCTTTTGTTCAGCAACTGAAACAATTTTTGTGTCATGATCAGCATCGAAATCAATTGTAGCTTCAACACTACGACGTTCAGTGTATGGCCATGATGACATGTGCAATAAGGTAGCATCCTTGGTGTCCATGTTTTCGAATTCAGCACTGACTTGTGATTTAACGAGATCAAGATTGATGTTCATGCGAACTGGTAAGCGGATTTGAAGTTTCTTTTGGATTCCAGCTGAATATCTTTGCTTATCAAAGACTGTTGTGAATCCAACTTGAGCATCGATTTGTGAGGCATAGAGTGAATCCCATGTTCCTGATAATGTAGCTTGTGTTGGTGCACCTTTACCATCAAAGTTATATTCTGGTGGATTTGTGGCAAGACGAAGTTCACCACCTGAACGGACAACAGTTGGTGTTCTATGGACGAATGAGAATGGAAGACCTGATGCAAGTGGGAAGCCAATTTCAACAACTTCTTGATTGAAGATCTTGCTGTAATCAAATTGATGTCCTTGTGATAATTGTTGGGCAACTCTGTGAAGATATTGTGGGATCTTTTCAATGGTTTCATTGTTGAATGTCCAGAATCTCTTCAAGTTGTTGACTTTCATTAAGATTTGTCCTTCTAATTGTTCTTGTTGTTCTGATTGGAGATCCAAAAGTCTTTCAATTTCATCAAGATCGAATCCTGATTTCTTTGGTTGATTTTCTTGTGGTTGATTCTTGTTCAATCTGTTCTTACGTTGTCCTGAGGTGAATTGATCTCTGACCATATCAATCATTTGATCGACACTTGAGATCATTGCATGATATTCATTCCAGCGGTGCTTATATCCACCCATATCTTTTGTGAGTTGGAATGAAGCGACCTTTGGGAACAAACTGTCTTCACTTCCGATCTTTGCAGCATGAAGTGTGTAGGCAAGATTCATTTCGTCCATAATCCAGTCATGGATATGAATGCGTGAGTTTTGGACACCTTCTGGAACATCTTCTTCATCATCATCGAGAAGTTGACGAGCATTTTCAGCATTTTCTGCAAGTTCACGATTATCTGGATGGTCAAGTTCAGCAGCAGTTTCGAGTGCTGTACGGACAGCATGTGCAACTTGTTGTGATGGTTCTTGGTTAGCCATTTCAGCTAAACGTTGAAGCATCTCAACTGGTGGATTGGTTCTCATAAGTCCATAGATGGCAGCAACACGTGTTTCATAACGTTCAGCAGCATTTTGGTAGACACGGAAGAAGATCATGCGGGCAAGTTTTGGATGAAGATTGGCAAGCTTGTTGAGTGATGTGATGATAGCAAGACGTTGGAATTCTGTAGCTGGTGCTTTTCCTTCCAAGTATGGTTCGAAAACTTCAAGGATTGCTGGATGTCCCAATTGTCCTAAGGCACGGATAAGAACTAACATGCGTGAGCTATCACCGTGTTTTGAGGCCTTCTTCATTTCAATATCAAGATATGGTATGACTTTAGCTTGAACAATGTTGAATTTTCTATCAGCAAGACGTCCATAAGCATGAACTGGATAGAATGTATGAGCAGATTGGTTGTTGACTTGTGCGAAGCTTAAGAATCCACTGAGGGCAAGGAGTGATGCTGAGGCCAAATAACTTTGTTTTTGGACTTCATCACATGTAGCGAATTCAAAGAATTCCTTCATAAGTTCTTCAGTTGGATAACGGATTGTCTTAACTTGTCTTGCGATCAAGTTTGCAGCTTCAGTTCTCATGACTTTCTTGTCCTTCTTAATCCAGTTAACAATGGTACCGAATGAGGCTGGTGTACCTGCTTCAGCGACTGCATCACGATATGTTTTCCATACAGCCAAGTTCTTTGCATCCTTTGATGATTGAGCTGGTTGTAAATTCTTTTCATCAGCATAAAGTTGATTACCAACTTCTTCGATTTCCTTTTGGGTCATGATTCTGACAAGTGTAGCAAGTGTGTTGAACTTTCTCAATGTTTGTTGTTCTGGCATTGTATTTGGATCTTGTAATTGTTCACCGATTTCTTGTGCAAGCTTAAGAGCCTTCTTTGGTGCATTAATTTTATCTTGGAGTAAAGAGAAAACTGTGAATGGTGCATTGACTGGCTTGTTGCTTCTTGGACGATCAGCGTGGAATTCTTCACTTGAGGAGTCTGACATTGATGATGAATCAGAATCAGAGCTTGAATCAGATTCGCTGCTTGAACTTGATGAACTTGAGCTTGATGAGCTTGAGCTTGATGATGAGCTGCTTGAGCTTGAGCTACTGCTTGAGTTTGAGCTTGATGAGCTGCTACTGTCACTGCTGCTGCTGCTGCTGCTGCTTGATGAGCTAAGTGGCTTGTGTTGTTTGTTCTGATCCTTCTTCAATTGTTGTTGTTGTTGCTTTTGGTTTGGTGCATTACGACGTGAACGCTTCAATTTGTTTTGTTGATTGGCATGTTGCTTGTTCTTTTGTTGTTGGTTCTTTTCGTCACTTTCTGATGATGAGCTTGATGAGCTTGAATCAGAGCTTGATGATGAACTTGAGCTGCTGCTTGAGCTTGATGATGATGAGCTTGAGCTGCTTGAACTTGAACTTGAGCTTGATGAGCTTGATGAAGATGAGCTTGATGTATAGTTTTGAACACGATTGTTATCAGCTGCAACATTGTTGTATTGATAATACAAGCTTGTACGGACCATATCATCTGTTCTGGCTGGAACATCATTCTTATCATCACGCAATTCAATCAATGTAACATTGACACGTGACACAACCATGGCTTTATTGGTGTTATATAATTCAGGACTGACAACGACTTTGTTGACGGTGATTGATGATTGGATTGTGAAGTTTGAGAGATGTCCAGTAAGGATTGTACGTTGAACATTTGAGCGTGCAAACCAATCACCCATTTTATTGGATCCTGGATGTTGTGAGCTCAATGCAGTGATTCCGAAATGATATCCAAGATTAACATCACAGTCGCTTAAGTTTGTAGTCTTGACGACTTCAATGAAGCTTTGTCCGTCTTTCTTGAGATTTGGCATTGGAGCCCATTCTTGATTGGCAGCAACTTGATAGTCTGGGATTGGTGAGATGTCATATAAAGTCTTACATTTACCATGGACTGATGGTTCCATAGTCTTGTATGCTGCAGTGTGTGTTTCATGATCAGGCAATTGATTGCGTCTGCATTGGATCAAGTTTTGTGCTTGTGTATCAACTTGGAATTGTGAGACAATTCCCTTGAGGATATTAGCTTGATCATTTGAGACATCCTTATCGAAATACAAAGCACGGATTGCTCCATTCTTCAATTCAACATGGAATTGTTTCTTGCTGATTGGCATTTGTTTCCATTGAGCAGTCTTTGGTGCATCTGAATCCCAACCATCAGCCATCTCATCATTGACTTGAGCATATTGAGCATCACTCAATTGCATAACGACATTGTCGCGGTCACGTGGACGAACTGAGAGGCGAGCTTTCATCATGATACCAGCATATTGGTCTTTCATATCAGGTAAAGCAGCAAGAGTACGGCTACGAACACGATAAATGTATTCCTTATCCTGATTCCATGCTCCATACCAGCGACGGGATGATTGTTGTAATTGATTCTTTTGTTGGTTTTGTTGATGTCCACTCTGTTGACTTGCGAGTGCCAAAACTGAATAAATAATAAATTTATTTAATTTTAGAATCAGGCTACTTTGATTATTATCACTAAGAATTTTTTGCTGACATTTTCAAATTGTTATTTTTTCAACTTACCCAGCAAAGTGCTGATTATTAAGAAATATTTCATCTCGGTCGTCTTATTGTAATCACTTCAATTCACTTCTGTTGTACTGATTGACTATACAGATGATGGGAAATGAATGATGATCACTATACAATTGTCTATGCTTTTTATACTCAAAACTTTCCCCACTTTTCACTGAAATTTTCCATTCAATCTTTTATTCTTCGTATTAAAAGTCTAATCTTGCAATATAATGAATCAAGATCGAGTAAAAATAGTTAACATAGGCACAATAAAATCACATATAGAAATGAAAATGCAAGTCTTGCGTTTTATAAAAAGTCGTCGTCCTGATTTTAATATAGATTTTGCTTTTTACTAAACAACAGGATGTTTACTGATGATTTGCAATATTAGTTAATTAGTTTATTGAGTACCCATGAAGGCTTTGAAGAAAAGCATGGTGATGAATCATGGAGGCTTCTTTGGACCTGCATGGTACAAATCATTTAATCGATCAAATGTTCACTCAGACCAGAGTGACCCTGACATAGTGCCGGATTTCTAATCGATATTGCGACTTGTTCTATTCGGTAAAGATTTATGACTTTTTCAGGGATAAGATTTCTTTGTTGTAGGATTAAAAAATTTCGAACTAAATTAAAAACAGTTTAATGATGTCTAAAAATTGTCGGTTAAATTTGAATCTTGAAATTTATTGAAATCAAATCAGCTATTTACTATTAACTGTGGATATTTTTTCAAACTGCAATTAAGAATGATAAGTCTGATTTAAAGTATTTTATATTTTTATAAGGGTGTGGCAAAATGTTAAACTCAAATTACATCATTAAATGATTAATCTTCAATATTGTCAAAATTCATAGGTTCTGTAATAGAATCAAATTACATCCAGAGTAACTTTTAAATTTAAAATGTAAATAATTCAGTAGTTTTTCGTAACATCATGTCCAATCCAGCTCAATTTTTATCGAACAAGTTAAAACAAAGTTTAAATCTGTTTTTAATTTTCTTACGTGGTCTTTATTGAAGAGTAGCTTTTCTTATGTATGCATATCTGAAATGTCATATATTTTCAATGATAAATTTATGTAATATTTTAAGATAAATTTTCGCCATGGTTCCAAATTCTGGATAGCCATGCGTGAAAATCGATATTAAAATTTCATGGTCAACTTTGTGGTAAAGAAAATTTGAATCGGTTTTCGAAATTTCGAAAATAAGTGATGATAATCAGATTGTAAAAAAAGTTGAATTGTTAAGATCAAATCAGAATTAACTATAGAAATTAATATATATATTAAGAATCTGAAATAATTTACATTTAAGGTGATTATAGAACATAGAAAAAATAATGAGACATTGTCTAAAATTAAATTTTGTCGATTTTAGAAATTTAGTCAAGTCTACATAATAAGGTTAACTCATAGCACTGGAAGCTATTTGTGTAATTTTCGCCAACTATTATCGACAGTAAGGTTCACGATTTATATGTTAGAATATTAAAATCTAATGTCTCGCTTCTATTTTAGTTATAAGAATACATAGCATTTACATGAGAAACACTTTACCTCTTGTACTAATCACTGGAAGATTTATTGTAAGTTGTATAAATGATAAATTTAAGAATGTTACTAATGGCATTATGTTTATAGACCAGAGGTTTTTCGTGTACATCTATAAGTCAAGAAAATAAAGATCCAGTACATTTCAAGATATCAAATAAAGTTTGATTTATTAAAGTATAGCCTTCCACAAGCATAAAGGGGCTAAATATCATCTTGCATACGAATCCACATTAAAAGATAGATTCGCTACAACTTATAGACAAGAAGCTTACTTTCAATTTAGACATTAATGATAATGATGAAGTAAAACATAACAATCTTAATGCGATATAAGTTCAAAAATTGTGAAAATCCAACTATATGTTTGACCATTCAAAGTAATCCACAATAGACATTCAATGTGTATCATAAGACAAGTCAAAATCTATGGTATGGTGACTCTCTGAATTCTTGAAGATCTAAATGTTTTGAACATTTAAGCAATTGTTAATATAAATTTAATAATATGAATTCAAGCCCTAATAATTTATCCAAAAATTCAAAATTTTCGACTTTTAAGTTAGTTGGAACTCGGGGCTATAAAATTAGGGCTTTATCAAGACTTAGCATCAAGTAATAAAGTGCAATATTATAAAAGTACAATAATTCAGTCGACCTACATATTCATAGTCATATTTTCCACATGGTGCTTTACCTGCTACGATTTTTCATTCAAAATTGCTAAACAAAAGCAATGCGAATCAAGGCTCGATGCTTCATGGTACAGCAGATGCAGTGCCGTTTTTTTTAAGCAACATTATGTTATATTAGGCTCAATGCTTAAAACTGTACAATTTCGATGATATCAAATCCACATTGTCTGCTGTATATTTGAATATCAGAGATGATATAAGGATAAAAAGGTCGAATTATTGAGCAATTTAAGCAATATTATGTTCAAAATTTGAAACATTTAATTCATACATGCTTATGGACGGCATAAAATTTAATCATCATTTATATCTAAAGACAGGCAAATACATAAAATCAGAGATTAAATTTTCAATTTCAACATAAAATCCATTCTTCAATATAATAAGATGGTCACCCATTATAGTAAATAGCTGATTTGATTTCAATAAATTTCAAGATTTATGATTCAGAATAAAGCAGCACGCGCATGAAAACTTTAAATTCATCAAATTTTTAAAATAGTTTCAAGTTCAACAGCATCAAAGTATTTTATTCAGTAAATGCAATTTTAATCAAATCAACTTTATTGTAGACAACCTTAAACTCAAGCTGTTTCTATCCTGTTCCATTATACTCATTCAGGAAAAAATAATCGCGAATATTGAACTTTATTAGATTTGCAAGTCTTGCATTTTCATTTCTATATGTGATTTTATTGTGCCTATGTTAACTGTTTTTACTCGATCTTGATTCATTATATTGCAAGATTAGACTTTTAATAAGAAGAATAAAAGATTGAATGGAAAATTTCAGTGAAAAGTGGGGAAAGTTTTGAGTATAAAAAGCATAGACAATTGTATAGTGATCATCATTCATTTCCCATCATCTGTATAGTCAATCAGTACAACAGAAGTGAATTGAAGTGATTACAATAAGACGACCGAGATGAAATATTTCTTAATAATCAGCACTTTGCTGGGTAAGTTGAAAAAATAACAATTTGAAAATGTCAGCAAAAAATTCTTAGTGATAATAATCAAAGTAGCCTGATTCTAAAATTAAATAAATTTATTATTTATTCAGTTTTGGCACTCGCAAGTCAACAGAGTGGACATCAACAAAACCAACAAAAGAATCAATTACAACAATCATCCCGTCGCTGGTATGGAGCATGGAATCAGGATAAGGAATACATTTATCGTGTTCGTAGCCGTACTCTTGCTGCTTTACCTGATATGAAAGACCAATATGCTGGTATCATGATGAAAGCTCGCCTCTCAGTTCGTCCACGTGACCGCGACAATGTCGTTATGCAATTGAGTGATGCTCAATATGCTCAAGTCAATGATGAGATGGCTGATGGTTGGGATTCAGATGCACCAAAGACTGCTCAATGGAAACAAATGCCAATCAGCAAGAAACAATTCCATGTTGAATTGAAGAATGGAGCAATCCGTGCTTTGTATTTCGATAAGGATGTCTCAAATGATCAAGCTAATATCCTCAAGGGAATTGTCTCACAATTCCAAGTTGATACACAAGCACAAAACTTGATCCAATGCAGACGCAATCAATTGCCTGATCATGAAACACACACTGCAGCATACAAGACTATGGAACCATCAGTCCATGGTAAATGTAAGACTTTATATGACATCTCACCAATCCCAGACTATCAAGTTGCTGCCAATCAAGAATGGGCTCCAATGCCAAATCTCAAGAAAGACGGACAAAGCTTCATTGAAGTCGTCAAGACTACAAACTTAAGCGACTGTGATGTTAATCTTGGATATCATTTCGGAATCACTGCATTGAGCTCACAACATCCAGGATCCAATAAAATGGGTGATTGGTTTGCACGCTCAAATGTTCAACGTACAATCCTTACTGGACATCTCTCAAACTTCACAATCCAATCATCAATCACCGTCAACAAAGTCGTTGTCAGTCCTGAATTATATAACACCAATAAAGCCATGGTTGTGTCACGTGTCAATGTTACATTGATTGAATTGCGTGATGATAAGAATGATGTTCCAGCCAGAACAGATGATATGGTCCGTACAAGCTTGTATTATCAATACAACAATGTTGCAGCTGATAACAATCGTGTTCAAAACTATACATCAAGCTCATCTTCATCAAGCTCATCAAGCTCAAGTTCAAGTTCAAGCAGCTCAAGCTCATCATCATCAAGCTCAAGCAGCAGCTCAAGTTCATCATCAAGCTCTGATTCAAGCTCATCAAGCTCATCATCAGAAAGTGACGAAAAGAACCAACAACAAAAGAACAAGCAACATGCCAATCAACAAAACAAATTGAAGCGTTCACGTCGTAATGCACCAAACCAAAAGCAACAACAACAACAATTGAAGAAGGATCAGAACAAACAACACAAGCCACTTAGCTCATCAAGCAGCAGCAGCAGCAGCAGCAGTGACAGTAGCAGCTCATCAAGCTCAAACTCAAGCAGTAGCTCAAGCTCAAGCAGCTCATCATCAAGCTCAAGCTCATCAAGCTCAAGTTCATCAAGTTCAAGCAGCGAATCTGATTCAAGCTCTGATTCTGATTCATCATCAATGTCAGACTCCTCAAGTGAAGAATTCCACGCTGATCGTCCAAGAAGCAACAAGCCAGTCAATGCACCATTCACAGTTTTCTCTTTACTCCAAGATAAAATTAATGCACCAAAGAAGGCTCTTAAGCTTGCACAAGAAATCGGTGAACAATTACAAGATCCAAATACAATGCCAGAACAACAAACATTGAGAAAGTTCAACACACTTGCTACACTTGTCAGAATCATGACCCAAAAGGAAATCGAAGAAGTTGGTAATCAACTTTATGCTGATGAAAAGAATTTACAACCAGCTCAATCATCAAAGGATGCAAAGAACTTGGCTGTATGGAAAACATATCGTGATGCAGTCGCTGAAGCAGGTACACCAGCCTCATTCGGTACCATTGTTAACTGGATTAAGAAGGACAAGAAAGTCATGAGAACTGAAGCTGCAAACTTGATCGCAAGACAAGTTAAGACAATCCGTTATCCAACTGAAGAACTTATGAAGGAATTCTTTGAATTCGCTACATGTGATGAAGTCCAAAAACAAAGTTATTTGGCCTCAGCATCACTCCTTGCCCTCAGTGGATTCTTAAGCTTCGCACAAGTCAACAACCAATCTGCTCATACATTCTATCCAGTTCATGCTTATGGACGTCTTGCTGATAGAAAATTCAACATTGTTCAAGCTAAAGTAATTCCATATCTTGATATTGAAATGAAGAAGGCCTCAAAACACGGTGATAGCTCACGCATGTTAGTTCTTATCCGTGCCTTAGGACAATTGGGACATCCAGCAATCCTTGAAGTTTTCGAACCATACTTGGAAGGAAAAGCACCAGCTACAGAATTCCAACGTCTTGCTATCATCACATCACTCAACAAGCTTGCCAATCTTCATCCAAAACTTGCCCGCATGATCTTCTTCCGTGTCTACCAAAATGCTGCTGAACGTTATGAAACACGTGTTGCTGCCATCTATGGACTTATGAGAACCAATCCACCAGTTGAGATGCTTCAACGTTTAGCTGAAATGGCTAACCAAGAACCATCACAACAAGTTGCACATGCTGTCCGTACAGCACTCGAAACTGCTGCTGAACTTGACCATCCAGATAATCGTGAACTTGCAGAAAATGCTGAAAATGCTCGTCAACTTCTCGATGATGATGAAGAAGATGTTCCAGAAGGTGTCCAAAACTCACGCATTCATATCCATGACTGGATTATGGACGAAATGAATCTTGCCTACACACTTCATGCTGCAAAGATCGGAAGTGAAGACAGTTTGTTCCCAAAGGTCGCTTCATTCCAACTCACAAAAGATATGGGTGGATATAAGCACCGCTGGAATGAATATCATGCAATGATCTCAAGTGTCGATCAAATGATTGATATGGTCAGAGATCAATTCACCTCAGGACAACGTAAGAACAGATTGAACAAGAATCAACCACAAGAAAATCAACCAAAGAAATCAGGATTCGATCTTGATGAAATTGAAAGACTTTTGGATCTCCAATCAGAACAACAAGAACAATTAGAAGGACAAATCTTAATGAAAGTCAACAACTTGAAGAGATTCTGGACATTCAACAATGAAACCATTGAAAAGATCCCACAATATCTTCACAGAGTTGCCCAACAATTATCACAAGGACATCAATTTGATTACAGCAAGATCTTCAATCAAGAAGTTGTTGAAATTGGCTTCCCACTTGCATCAGGTCTTCCATTCTCATTCGTCCATAGAACACCAACTGTTGTCCGTTCAGGTGGTGAACTTCGTCTTGCCACAAATCCACCAGAATATAACTTTGATGGAAAAGGTTCACCAACACAAGCTACATTATCAGGAACATGGGATTCACTCTATGCCTCACAAATCGATGCTCAAGTTGGATTCACAACAGTCTTTGATAAGCAAAGATATTCAGCTGGAATCCAAAAGAAACTTCAAATCCGCTTGCCAGTTCGTATGAACATCAATCTTGATCTCGTTAAATCACAAGTCAGTGCTGAATTCGAAAACATGGACACCAAGGATGCTACCTTATTGCACATGTCATCATGGCCATACACTGAACGTCGTAGTGTTGAAGCTACAATTGACTATACTGCTGATCATGATACAAAATTCGTTTCAGTCGATGAAGAGAAGAACATTCATGCACGTATTGGTGAAAGATCAACTGGATTAGTTCTTGACATTAATGTTAAGTACGAAAAGGACCCATTATGCAGAGAGAAGCTCATGGAACTCTACAGCACAGGAAACTGGGCTGGACTTGCTACATTCTTAACAGACATTGATAGCAGCGAACACTGGAAACTCGAAGTCCTCACAAACCAACAAACATCATCAGCCCAAAAGATGAAGATCCAAGTTCAACTTGAAAAGAAGGAATCATATGAAGATGAAGAAATTCCACAACATCCAAAGAACACACAAAGAGATATGTCATGGCAAAACAAAGATTTGCTTAAGCTCCGCGAGGATCTCAACAGACTTGCTGGCTCATGGAACAATGCTGAAATCACTGGAGTCCAAGCTCAAATCAAATTTGTTGATGCTGACGGAAATAGCAAATCTAAATTCCAATCAAACATTGTCGTTGGAAGCAGCAAAGTCAACCATGACTGGAGATGCATTTTCAATGCTAATGTAAATGCCAACAAGTACAACAAGGAAGTCAATCTTCGTGCTTACTACCAAGCACCAAATGTACCAGAATTGAACTTAAATGATGCATTGAAATCACAAGATGATTCCAAATGGAAGGTCGAATTTGAATTCGGTAATGCTGATGAACCAAATAAGGCTAAGATCACAATGAAGAGAAAGGCTGAATTATCAAATGAACGTAGACAAGAAGTTGAACAATCTGAAGATGCCGAAGAATGCAGAAAGCAAATGAAGGCTGGAAACTTCCTTCAAGAAGAATGCAGAGATGCAATCTATCAAGCCTCACTCTACGACAGATACACATACACCATTGACTACGACAACTTCTCATCTAAACAAAAGGAATGGGCACAAAATGTTGCACGTCACTCACGTGGTCGCTTCTACAGCATGCTCGCACGTCATCAAGTATCTTCAAATGACAGAAAGAGTTCAAATAAGCAAATCCAAATGGAACTTCAATATGATCCAGAGGATTTAGAATCACTTAATATTACAATTAAGACACCAAGCTTCGAAAATCACTATGCTGATATCCAGGTTCCATCATGCTTTGCTAAATATTATCTCGTTCATCCAGAAATGAGCCCTTACCAAAGATGGGCATCTGAAGTTACAAATGATGCTCATGAACGTAAGTTTCATTCACTTTATAAACCTGATTATCATCAAGTTTTATTTATCACAAGCTTAACCTCCGACTTTCTATTTCACAGCAACCTGCATCATTGACCAAAACTCAATCGAAACATTCGACAATGTCCAATATGACTTCGAAGTTCCACAATGCTGGCATGTAGCTATGATCTCAAATCCAAAAGAAGAATACAACACAACAAACCAAATCCAATCATCAAGCAGAATCCAATCTTCAAACAGAATCCAATCATCTTCAGACGAAGATCAAAGTGATAGAATTGCTGTATTGACCCGTCAAATGCCACATGCTGATCGTGATCGTAAGGAATTTGCAATTGTCATTGGACAAGAAAACGGTGAAGATCAAATCATCAGAGTTGAAGGATCAGGAAATGGAGCTAAATTGTTCTTGAATGAACAAGAACAACATTTGGAAACTGACCGTGCCTTGGAACACCAAGGACAAGATGCTCAAGATACACCACTCATCCGTGCCTATAAACTTAAGAATGGTGAAATTCGTATTGAAGTTCGTGATGGAGAACTTGAATTGACAACTGATGGACGTCGTGCTATTATCACATCAAAGACCAACAAGCATCGTGATGATATCAATGGACTTTGCGGATCCAACAATGGAAATGAAATGGACGAATTCAGAGCACCAGACCAAAAAGTCTTCGGAAACTCTGACAACTTTGCTGCATCATGGGCTATCGTTGATGATTCATGCTCAGCTGATGCCAAGAGTGCACACAACAAGGCAATGAAGACACAACGTTATGAAGTTGAGTATATCTATGGAAATATCATCGGTGACCGTGAAGCATGGCGTAAAACACCAAAACACAGTCCAAAATGGTCAGGAAGTTCAAGCTCATCATCATCAAGCAGTTCAAGCTCAAGCTCATCATCATCAAGCAGCTCAAGCTCATCAAGCTCAAGCTCAAGCTCATCAAGCAGCAGCAGCAGCTCAGAATCAATGGAAAATGGACGTCCACGCCCAAATGAAATCTTACCAGAACAACGTGTCCGCAAAATAGAACGTGACAACGAAGTCTGCTTCACAAAGAGGAAGATTCCAACATGCCCAAATAAGTTCAAGGCAGCTGAGACTGACAACAAGTTCTTCGATGTCCATTGCATGAGCAAACATGAAGCTAAGGATCATGTTAGAGAACACAAGAGAGGAAATGATCCAGACTTCAAGACACACGAAACACACAAGACAATCAAGTTGGAACATCCAACAAAATGTGTCAGACGTCAAAATAACCAAAAAATCCAAAAAGCTAAAGTCCAACGTATGTAAATTGATGACTTCATGCTAATCTCCGACTAACT
The DNA here is from genome assembly GCF_022539635.2 of Chironomus tepperi. Lineage (NCBI taxonomy): Eukaryota > Metazoa > Arthropoda > Insecta > Diptera > Chironomidae > Chironomus > Chironomus tepperi. Next base: position 15,803 of record NW_027226443.1, read on the forward strand.
TTATGGCTAAATTAATGAAAAAACTTTTTTGATCTTCTGAAATTTTCAAAAACCAAAATTATTTAAAATTCAGGTTCTTAAACTTTCATGCTGAATTTCAATTTGGCACTAAAAGTTTAAGAAAAATTAAGGAACAAAATTTTGAAAAAGTGATGAAGAAGAAAAGTTTGAATTAAAAAAAATCATCTCAAGTAGTTTGTAGAAACAACGAGCATTCCAAAAAATGTTACAATCGAGCATGAATCCATCATGCAAACGATTTTGTACAACCAAAAAAATATACGAACAAAAATTTACTAAATAAATAAATTTTTTTGAATTTTTGTAATAATTAAAATTTAAATTTGTTTGATTTCTTATGGGGTTTTCTGTAATTACAGGATAGTTTAGTAGTATAAAGGATCCAGCAGCAGTATGGTTTTCGAAACTTGCAATAATCAAAGATGCAGTATTACACCTGAATTTGCATGTTAACACTCTAAATTCAGAAACTTCAACAAGCTTACAAAACTCACAGGTTTGCATCAATCTATAACAATTTGATGATATCATTATTGAATGGCAATAAAGGATTGCATGTGAACTAATTTAAGTCTTAATGAAGTCTTAATATGAAATTTCACTTATAAATTCGCTGAGCATGCTAGCAGCAAAGATCATGCTCTCAAGAGCAGAGTAAGCTTAGAGCAACGTGCACGAGCAAGGTCACCTGTTAGGGATAGTAATCGAACATCAAGGCAGTAAGTGGCTTTGTGGAGTAATTGACAATGCACTAATTTAATTTGATAACTTGAAGGTCTTTGGCACAAATACATAAATTTCAAAATCTGCGCTTTTTTAGAAACAGAGCTAGTAGTCGTCTCGAATTTTGCACAAATAAATCGACTCTAGTGTACTCGACTCCATACAAAATTCAAGTAGACTATGAGCTCTGTTTAGAAGTTTAAATACTTCTGTTTAGGGGTTTCAATCCCGGGACAAAATCTCAATCCCGGGATTACGGGATTTGAAATCTCAATCCCGGGATCCCGGGATTAATCCCGGGATTGGACGATGAAAAAAATATCAAGTTTTTAGTCGAATTCAAGTGCAAATGTAATACTAATAGTTTTATTAGAAATTTTGAGGATGAAAAAAATCATTTCCAGTACACAAAAATGTGTTCTAAATAGTTAACAAAACAAATTAATGACAAAAAATTGCCAAGATGATGCCCAGTAATAGCACCGACGTGGAATAACTTCACTTGGAGAGGAAATCGCTAGTCGGGAATAATGTCGAAATTTAATTTTGCATCGGGCGGTAATAACTTCACCTACAAAATGTAAGTGAAGTTATTCCGGCACCACGACGGAATAATTTCACCTAGGGTTTCTGGAAGCGGTTTTCCGAAAACCGCAAAGCCGCACTTTTTGACCCTAAAATCTTTTAAAAGAAAAAACCGCAGTTTTAGAATTTTGTATGGAAAAATTTTCATAAATCCACAAAATGTAAATTTTTGAAGAAAATTTTCCAAAAATAAATTTAAATTTTCTATTAAATTAAAAAACTGGATTAAAATCTTACAATCCGGGAAGAACAACTTTAATTTTAAAAGTTTTTATAACAAATAATTTTTTGGACTATTTTATCAACCAATTTGAAACTGGATCTAAATAAAATGGCGGAAATTAGAAAAATTTGATACTTTTATGCATAAAACTCCAAATTTAAATTTTTGCCAAAAATTTCATAAATTTGTATGAAAACTGAAAACCGCGAAAAACCGCAAAACCGCGGTTTTTGCAATTTTGGAAAACCGCAAAACCGCGGTTTTCAAAAAACACGGTTTTTCAGAAACCTAATTTCACCTATAAAATATAAGTGAAGTTATTACCGCAATATTGAATGTAATGAAAAAATAGTTGTTGCAATTCTTGCGAAGTGCGGTAATAACTTCACTTATATATTTCAAGTGAAGTTATTCCTTCGCCGCGTCGGAATAAATAATCAAATTTTTCTTTTCGATAATATTCCATCATGGTGTAGGAATAACTTCACTTGGAATTTTTCAGAATTTCGATGGTTTTAATTATTCTTTTCCTCTCCAAAATATAATTTGCTGGTTTTAGTAAAATGTTTTTGAAAATGTCTCAAACATTTATGAAACAAGTCTGTGAAGTATGCGGAAGTAAGTTGTTAAACCGCAATGAAACTTGGCCGGCCATTTGGATACTTAGAACCAAGTGGCTGCCATTTGGCTAAAACATCCTGATTTGGCAAGTGACTGGCACTTGGTTCTAATGATACTACCACCTCGTCGCCGTGGTGGCAACATTTCAATATGTGGGGATAGGGTATCTCATACTAAAATTGTGGCTCTCAAATTTCTCGATACCTTACTGGTTGCAGGCAATAATAAACCTCGCCCTATCGCTGGCTACCATTTGGCAATTTTCGATTCCAAATGCAATACTATCTCGATCGTCAGCTCTTTCCATGAGTCCTTAGGCCGTTTACGTAACCTTTTACTATCTACAAAGTCTGCCTTTAAGACCTTACTTACTTGAGCTTCAACACTGTCGAAATTATTATTGTTAAAAACCCCAAGGTAGACAAATTCATTGACCACCTAAAATCTCTTATCATCTTTGTCTTGTTTTCATTGACTAGAAGCTTTATTTTATTCGACTCTTTCTATTCAAATGCTCAAATTCAGTACATAAATGGACTTAAAAAAACTTTAGCTATTTAGCTCTTTGAGATCTAAAGCTTCGTCAGGACATTTCGCTGTTAATGAGGCTAATGATTGTTTAACGAGTTAGGATGCGCTAAATCTGCATACTTAATAGACCTATCAATTATAGTGGGATTAGAAACACTCCTTTAACGAAGCTTTTGTCAGCGTATTGTCTCTGATCTGCAAAGAAAAGCTGTGAGCTACATTTTCACTGCATATGATCCTAAAGAGTACAGGTGAAAAAGTTTCCTCTGCTGTAACTCGAACCCATGACTGCTTGGTCGGTACCACAATAATTAGGTATCAAAGTACGAAAACATTCCGACATCGAGCATCCTCGACTCACAATGGACATAATATGGATGTTATTAAGGGTAAGTTTCCGCATACTTCATAGGCATGTTTCAAAAATGTTTGAGACATTTTCCAAAACACTTTAATAAAATCAGCAAATCATATTTTGGAAGAAAAAAATAATTAAAACCATCGAAATCCTGAAATATTTCAAGTGAAGTTATTCCTACACCATGATGGAATATTATCGAAAAGAAAAATTTGATTATTTATTCCGACGCGGCGAAGGAATAACTTCACTTGAAATATATAAGTGAAGTTATTACCGCACTTCGCAAGAATTGCAACAACTATTTTTTCATTACATTCAATATTGCGGTAATAACTTCACTTATATTTTATAGGTGAAATTAGGGTTTCTGAAAAACCGTGTTTTTTCAAAACCGCGGTTTTGCGGTTTTCCAAAATTTCAAAAACCGCGGTTTTGCGGTTTTTTGCGGTTTTCAATTTTCATACAAATGTATGCAATTTTTTGAAAAAATTAAATTTGGAGTATTATGCATAAAAGTATCAAATTATACTATTTTCCACCATTTTATTTAGATTCAGTTTCAAATTGGTTGATAAAATACTCAAAAAAATTATTTGTTATAAAAACTTTTGAAATTAAAGTTGTTCTTACCAGATTGTAAGATTTTAGTCCAATTTTTAAGTTAATAGAAAATTTAAATTTATTTTTGAAAAATTTTCTTCAAAAATTTACATTTTGTGGATTTATGTAAATTTTTTCATACAAAGTTCTAAAACTGCGGTTTTTTCTTTTAAAAGATTTTAGGGTCAAAAAGTGCGGCTTTGCGGTTTTCGGAAAACCGCTTCCAGAAACCCTAGGTGAATTTATTCCGTCGTGGTGCCGGAATAACTTCACTTACATTTTGTAGGTGAAGTTATTACCGCCCGGTGCAAAATAAAATTTCGACATTATTCCCGACTCGCGATTCGACATTATTCCACGTCGGTGCTATTACTGGGCATCGTCAAGATTTGTGATTTCAAAGCCGAAATCAAGATGTCAATATCATGCTTTCTCAAAATCCCAATTTCGATAGATTTTTGGGATCGGGAATAGAAATTTCGGGATCTCGGGATTTTTCGGGATTCCTCGGGAAATCCCGATATCAAGAAAGCATAATTAACACAGAATTTGCCTAAATTTTTGAGATCTTTGGTACGCCTTAACAGAATTTTAAGAAATTACAAACAAATAAATTTAATTTCTGGCCTTTCAAAATATTAAAAATTTAATATGAAGTTTTAAAAAAAGTTTCAATCAATTTTTGTTATTTGATACTGTAAAGCCTCATTTTTAACTTTAACTTCAAAAATTGTGGATGAAATTACTATATTATATTATTAGACATGATTTTCAAACGTGTGGTTCTTAATTTTTTTAAAATTTTAGACTTTAAACTTGAAGTTTTTGTATTAACATCAAATGAATTCTCAATCCCGTAATCCCGGGATTGGAGAAGCTTCAGATTTCTGGACCGGAAAAACGTCCGGGATCCCGGGATCCCGGGATGCGGGATCCCGGGATTGAAACCCCTACTTCTGTTGGACCGAGAATGTCCTTGATTGGTTGTGTAGATAAGGACGCTAGAGTTCTCAATATCCCGAACTTTCAGAAGTCATCGAAATATTGAGCTGTCTACAGACATTCTTTAAACGCAGTAATGGGCCCCCGTGCGCCTTAGCCAAGGATGTAAGTAAGAAAGTAAGTAAGATACTTCAGTTGCTTAATGTACAAAATCAAGACAAATTTGAAGCCCTGAGCAACTTTGGATTCAGAAATGGGTCAAGAATTTAAAATTTTAATACGAAAAATCAGAACGAGAGCTCCATGGTTACCTTTCGAATGAAATATTAATAGAATTGACCTCAAAGTATCGCATTATGACAATTTTAGTTCGAAATAAGAGCCAAGATTCCTTAAACAATTCTTTTTATTAGAAATCACAATTTCAACTAACTATAAAAATATTTTTAAATTTTTCAGAGCTTTTTTTACTCCAAAAGCTTTCAATTCTGATAAGAATTCCAGTTAATACTCAAATTCTCTCACTAAAAACAGCTGACTTTTGTTTACAACTCTCATTCCAGTTTAATTTTACTTCTCAACAACTCAATTGAGTTATAAACATATCATACCTTCCACATTATTTTATAACTTTATTATTGTCGCACTTCACGAATCTATGACTGATAATACGTTCAAGTTACAACAGTATTTGTAAATATTGTATATAACGAGTTGATTTACAGACAATAAATACAATATTTTCACGTTATCAGTAGATTAGTTGGCAGTGGAAACTTTTTCATCAGTTTTGCTGCAGTTTCGATTCATTTGCATTTCTAAGCTCACGGATTGAGGATTGTTTACTGTGACAAACTGAAGGTTTAGTCGTAGATTGTGAAATAAGCAAGAAAATATAATGGAGGAATCAAAATTTGATTCAACTAGAATGGACTTAGATCTACAAGCTGTTGAAGCTATGATTTCGACTACTAAAGGTCAATCTACTTACAAACATCGATTTGAAGAGGAATTTGAAGCTACTGGTAAGAAATCAGGCTGAATTATTCTTAAAATTTAGGACATAATCTTTAATTCCAATCTAAATTTTTAGAGCATCAGCACCAACGCTATAATCCATTATCTGGTCAATGGATCCTCGTTTCTCCTCATCGTATGAAGCGTCCATGGTCAGGTCAAGAGGAAGCATCTCAAAAGAATGACTTACCAGAATTTGATCCAACAAATCCACTCTGTCCAGGCGTAACTCGTCAAAATGGAGAAAAGAATCCAGACTATGAGTCAACATTTGTGTTCACCAATGACTTTCCAGCACTTTTGGAAGACATTCCAATTCCACCTGAGAGTGATGATCCATTATTTCAGACACGTGGTGCTCGCGGTACATGCAAGGTCATGTGCTTCCATCCAAAGAGCAATAAGACATTGCCAGTGATGAGTTTGACTGAAATATCGACAGTCATTAATGCCTGGATTGCTGAATTCAAGAAATTGGCTAAAAAGTACACTTGGGTGCAGATTTTTGAGAACAAGGGAGCTGCTATGGGATGTTCCAATCCACATCCACATTGTCAGATTTGGGCATGTTCATTCTTACCAACTGAACCTGAAATTAAGGATCGTTACTTGAGAGAATATTTTGTGGTTTATGGACGTCCATTGCTCGAAGACTATGTCAAAGAGAGCTTGCCAAAAAGGAACGAATTGTCATTGAAAATCCAGATTTTCTTGTTGTCGTTCCATTCTGGGCTTGTTACCCATTTGAGACCATGATCATTGCACGTGATTCTAGGGTCAAACGATTCAATGACTTGACGTCATCACAGATTGCAAATCTATCAGCTGTAATCAAGGAATTGACAACAAAATATGATAATCTATTCAAATGTTCATTCCCTTATTCAATGGGATTTCATGGAGCACCGACTGGTGAAATGTTGGACTATGATGATCTTCATTGGACATTCCATGCTATTTACTATCCTCCTTTATTGAGGAGTTCAACAATTAGAAAATTTATGGTTGGATTTGAGCTATTGTGTCAGGCACAAAGAGATTTGACACCGGAGCAGGCTGCTGAGAGATTGAGGAATTTGGATGGAAAGAGACATTATAGTGAGGATTAGTAGGTAGCTATTGAGGTATTGTGCTTTATTTACTGGACTATATAGAAGAATTTTATAATATTTTTTATATAAATTTGTATTTACAACTTTTTTAAATAACTTCAATAAAATGAGGAATTTAACATAACCTCAAAATTTTTTGTTTTGACCTTTTATTTACAAAAATCTTAGCTTAACTCATGAATGGCTCTAATTTGCCTGTAGTGATCTTTAGAGCAACATTTGAATAACACAAGTCGATTAATTGATCAAAAATCCGGCACCAGGATGTCATGTGTCTAGTATAGTATCGGATTTGATCATAAACCGGTATTAAGTCAGAGACACGTCTGGGATCAGATTTCGGATCAATTACCCGATTTGTGCTATTCTGAGCAGTATCATTCCTTAAATTTTTAGAACATTTGATTAAAATTTCTCTAATCCTAACAGACACGGAGCATGCCTTCATTGTATCGTAGTGCTACTTCGATACCAGGAAGTCAAACATAGTGGCATTACGGAAGGCATGCTCTTTGTCTATTAGATTTACTTAAAAACATCACACGCTTAAATTTAAAAAACTTCTATTCCTCCACCTCTTCGTGAATCATACGATGCTACAGTATCACCATTCTCCTGAGATATCGCAGTTACAGCAGCAAATCCACCATCAGGAAAATTTTCTCTCAATGTGTGTCCATATTGTTCATTCAATAATTTCATAATGTCGGGATCAAAATTAGATTCAAATTGGAGGTCAAGTGGAGTTAGTTGATGATGAAGTCGCCTAGCATCTAATGAACTTTCAAGGCTACCTTTCAAGTAGAGATGGTTGAAGATAGCTGAAAAGACTCCGGTTGGAATGCGAGATCCACCAGCTGCACCGACTATCATCCTGAAAATGAATAAAGTCATTTAAATTCGTCACAAAATAGCTCAAAAAGTACACAACTTACTTGACATCCCCATTTCCATCAATCACCAATGTCGGTATCATGGACGATAAAGGAAACTTTCCAGGCTTAATAAAATTAGCAGGTGATGGAGGAATTCCATAAATATTTGGAGCACCAGGAGTTGAGAAATCATCCATGTGATTATTCATAATAATTCCAGTTTGTTCTGATCTAAAGAAAGCACCAAGTAAGTAATTAATACTGTTTGTGACTCCAATAGCATCTCCATTTGGCGCTAAAATTCCAACATTTGCTGTTCCATGATTTTCAACATCTGAATACAATGGTCCATAATATTGCACATTATTTGTAGTTGATGTGTCATTAATTAGCTTTCTAATTTCATCAGCATAAGCCTGATTTGTCAAATTGTCAATCATTTGCTTAATTTCATCTGTATGATCATCACCTAGATGAGTCCGTTTTGCATAGGCGAACTTGAACGCCTCGACAATTCTATGGTAGGTGAGGGCATCATGCTTGAGTTCATATTCTCTAAGGAGATTAAAGATGAAGACTAGACAGGGTCCACTACTGGGTAGCGGAAATGTATGGAGTGTGTAATTGTTGATGATTTTTGTTGACACTGATGTTGACCACTCGACTCTAAAAATGATAAAATAATGTGAATGTATCATATATCCTCTAGGTGCATCCACCTTGAAGGACTTTCTATGCACCTTCCAGTTGTATCCTCTGATAATTGAGGTTGGACCAAAAAGGTGGAAGAAAGGAAACCCTCCTATTGGATGCACCCTTTATTCAATTCTAATACTTACTCATAATTCATCAAATCTTCAACTGTCAGTATCCCATTCCGTTTCTGCACATCCTCAACCATTTTAGCACCAATACTTCCACCGCCATAAATTGAATCAGCACCTTCTTCAGCTATAACTTCAAGTGTCTCAGCTAATTTCAGTCTCTTGATTTTCTCTCCTAATCTATAAGTATGATTAGTCATAGGATTGATATAAACATCTCTCAAACTTGGTTCCCCATAGATTTTAGCTTCATTATTTCTAAAAATATTTTCCAAATATTTTGAAACTTCATGACCTTCACGACAAAGCTCAATAACTGGCTGTAGTAAGTCTTTCCACTTTAAACTGCCATAATTTTGATGTAATTCCCAAAGTCCTTTAATTTCACCCGGAACTGCAACTGATTTACCTCCACTTTGTGATTCTAATGAATTTTCAATAAACATGTCCTCAGTTGCTGCAGCTGGTGCTCGTTCACGTGCATTTAAAGTTTTAACAGTTCCATTTGCTTTTGAATAAAATGTCAGAAAAAATCCTCCGCCAATTCCTGATGACTGTGGACATGTTATACCTTCACATAAAACCACAGACACGGCTACGTCAGCAACATTTCCACCAAGTTCAAAGATTTTTCTTCCGATTGCAGCACATTCTAATCCATTTGTGACAATTGCTGATTTTTGTTGAATTTGTGGATTGTCTGTTGTTGTCGTGATGCTTGGTGGCAGTGTCGTGGTCGGGATGATGGGTGACTGTGTTGTTGTTGCATCTGAATCCCTCGTGACTAGGTAAATGGATAGAAATACAATAAATCCACTGACAATTGCAGCAGCCAGAAGAACCAGAATTATTCTAAACAGTCGATCCGTAGCTTTCTTCATAATTAAAATCTAATGTGACTAGTTATGAGGAAGAGATGTTTCAAGTTCAGCTACTAAAACGGTAATAAACGGTTGAGGAAATAGAAAATAAATACTATAAAAAAATACAGGTAATAAAAGTATATAGCAATGACAATCAAAAATGTAATCTTAAGTAGTCAAGATTTAATTGATGGATATATGTGTAAGAATAGATCGCTGGATGGGAGTAAGGGAGAATGTCTACATCGTGTACTAAAAATCAGTAGTTTTGTACTAAAACTTCGTACTAAAATATTTGACTAATTTTAAGTCAACTCATCCATATTCGCAAATTATTTATCTACTTGCCTGATCGTACTACGCACTTGAGCTATACATTTCATTACCATCTATTTCGGTCACGAAGATGTGATAAGATTACAATTTACAATGTTTAATGATTGTTAACTTAACGACTTAAGTGTATTTTTATATTACTACTTCAAAGTATTTTGAGCACTTCAAAGCATATGACTTCAATCTGTCTGGTGAGTGCAGACTGCTGTGATCCGGAAAATGCTAATTCTTTATTTGAATAGTTAGGGATAATGAACATATTAAAAGCAAAGAGCTACTTCAAAGAAGAATTAAGTTTAAGAGGAAATAGCTCGACAGACAGACGGACAAAGTACAACTTATCGTCACAATTTATGACGAATTAATAATTTTCAAAAAAGTGCCGAAAATGACTTAGCAGTTTGACTTGATAAGAGAAGTTATCTATATAGTTCATATTCTCATACGTTGGTTGATTGATTTGGCTAACTGACCATCTTAACTTTTTTTTTGAAATTTCTGTTTCAGTTCGGGACAACGAAGAGTCGCCGTGTTAACAGCACTCATACGACTGTATTCAATCTATTTTGAATTAGCTGAATTGATTAATTGTTCTTACCACTTTATTAAGCTATTGGCAGAGACTTAAACGATGTCTTTAATATGAAGGTACATCAAGAATTGGAGATGATGATGCATCAGCGTTGTACAGCTCGCTTTGACTATCCGGTAAAATGTTTAAAGAATTTTTTAAAATCATGTACGAAAAACCCTTTAAAAAAAGTGGAAGGATCAACTCGAAACTAAACAGCCACCCCGCTCCATCACCCTGAATACCCCCTGATCCAAGTCATTTGCTTTCCAGGTATATTTAAAATGATTTTGTGTCCACAAGATCAAAGGATAATGCTGAAAATCAACCAATAATCAAAGCCTTCTTGGTTGTTTACGAAGTGATCTCAAATGTTGTTATTTACATTATGAGCCAACGCTCAGAGAGGTCATGATTCAGTGAGAAACTGATAACATGTCGCAATTATTCTCATTAAATTTATTTAAATGTCAATAAGCAGTCGTGAATTATTTTTGTTAGTGTGGTGAATCCTTAAGTTTGGAAATCATTTTAGATATGTATATATCTATACATACCAAGCTTTTAACATTCTTAATTACAATACAACTGTTAAGTCCATCATCATGTTCAGCAAAGAGCCTTGAATCTCAAATTCTAGAACTGAAAATCAAAGCAATTACTTCCTTTGAACTTTCATCGATGACCTTCAACGAACTTCCGAGTTTGTTCTTCCTTTATGAAAGTCTTGTCAATAAAAGATTTCAATCAATCAATAGAAATGATAAGAAGAAGTTTGATGAATTCAGGAAGGTCCATCAATATCATGCATTCAAGAATTCATTTTATTATTCCTTGAAAATCTCCGATGTTGTGATGATTGAAAGCTTTAATGCTGGGGATCTTGACATAATAAGGAACAAAGTCAATTGGACAGACAATGAGATCACAAGCTATGAGTTTTTGAGGAAGGAAAAAGATGTAAAAAAGTATCAATTCTGGATGAAGGAATTCCTTTTTCATGAAGAAGCAATGGCTGATTTTTTCATCGCTCAATACATTTATGACAATCTGATTCATCCAAAAGATCAACCTAGTGACGATGAAATGGAACTTCGGTTGAGGTTATTCCTTGCTGCCATATCTGATACTTACGACCGAAGACCATTGACTATTGAATTTATTATGGGAATGATTGAGGATCAAAATGGTGAAATATTCAATGATCAAGTCAGGATGATTATGAAGTATAGATTTAAATACCTTTTGGATCGATTATTGCCTGACCAGCTGCATTTTATTGAAAAACTCTCAAAAGTATTCTCAAAAGATCCTGAAATTCTCAAGAATCTTTGGAGAGTCGATGACAATCGGCCATACTTCCTGAATTTCTTCAGATTTACAACTTCATATGACAAAGTATACAAATTGAAGGAAATAGCAGAGAAATTCTTTACAACTGAACCTGACTCAAACCTAACCTCATATTCGACAAAGCTACATGCTGAGAATATTTTCCGAGGCAAAAACCAAATTCTGAACGTCCTCTACCGAATCAATGAGAAAAAGAACGAACAATTCAAAGAAGACATCCTGAATGTCACAAAATATGAAGTTAGTGATGAAATTCTGACACAAATGAACCAGACTAAGAATTTTCTTGATTTTGTGGACTCATCAAGCTACTCAACAACTGAAAAACGTGAATTTTACTACGCAAACTCCTACAACATGATCAGTTCGGGACGAAACGAGACAGAATTGATGAAATTTTGGAAAAGACTTGAACAATATTTCAACAATGATGAACTTAAATGGTTCATAACTCAAAAAGAGACTGGCTTTAATCATACGCAGCTGTTCCTCCTTCCAAGTCACAATGATGTTAGTTATGTCAAAGCATTCTTTAATTTAACTAAATCGTACCTTAATAAAGATGAAATTCGAGATTTATTACTTCAAAGACATCCAATAAGTCATGAATCATTCTTTACCGTTTACATAATAATTGTCAACTCTGCCGAAATCCTAGATTTGAACTATAATTTTGCCAAGAATCATTTGACTCATGAGGAGCTTAAAAGCATTATTTTCAATAACGATACACCTGGATTTATCCACAAAGTATCAGGAAGTAGAGAAATTTTCACTTACTGTATGGATATCGTGTCGGAATTTTACACAAAAGATGAAATTTTGGATATGCTGATGACAGATGATGAGTATGGCAATAAAATCACACTTAGTATGGTGACATCAGGAAATAAATATAATCTCAGAAATGATGCTGCAGAATATTTAAGGAAGACTTTTAAGGATCATCAAGACAAATTAAAGGAACTACTTGGAGCTAGAAACTCATATGGACAAACTATTTTCGAACGATTCAAAGATTCATACCATAAAGAGAGTATTGAGCCATTTTTGAAATTAGCTGATGAGATTTTTACTGCTGAAGAAAAGCAAGAGCTTTATAAGTCTAAAAGTGTTGGAAATTAATATATGAATAAATTTTTTCGAGTTTCAAAAAATCCAGGCTTTGCAGAATATTGTGTTGTAGTCTCAGGCAATTAACAGGTTTCACACATAACGCAAATTGCAGAACAGCCAGACACATTTTGATCAGGTAAGCTAGTTTTTCCATACAAGCTTCAAGTCGACTTTGAACTCTGATTTCAAGCCATAACTTTAATTTGAGGGGATTATGATTAAGCTGCGTTATGTTGTTTGTTATTCGTCTTTTTTTAGCAGCATGCCTTCAGATAAGACATTAATTGAGAGAATTTCAAATACAAATCTCAGAGAATTCAATTTGAGTTTTTTTGTAATCAGTTAAAAAGTTGTCAAAATATTTGTAAACAGTCTTCGCTTTAAACTTGACTGAATCTGAATCATTTTTAATCTGGGATATTGCCAATTGAAGTTAAGAGAAAGTAACGATGAAACTTTATGGTAAGTTAAGGAAATTAGTTAACATCACCGCGTTGACATCAAAATGTGACAATGCCCTGATAATGACGTGATCGAAAAATTTCTAACTTTTCCCTAGTGCTGTTAGGTTAAGCCACAAATTGATCAATTTCAATTCACACTCCTAATTAGTTTTGACCAGCCTATGTGCTGCGGCAAGCTAGTGTTTCCTAAATAATGTTTATGAGTGTTACTAAAATATAATAATCCAGAAAATAATAATCATCACTGACTGAAATACTTCCATTACTATAAAACTGATGATCTTGAGCTTCAGGGATCATTTGATGTTCGGTATCGTCATGAATAACGTTTAAAATTAATCATTACGTCATAAATAATCATTATCATCATCTCAATTAAAACAGGGTATGATTTGTCTCAAGTCATTAACCTTAAATTTGTGTAAATTGTCACTAAACCATGATATGTCACTCGAGATATGAATCATTGCTCAAAATTCCAGTTAAATTTAATCTCAATTTTTTTTAGGATCATCCATCTCTCCTCTCATTCTCGCTCTTATTTTGATGTATTTACAACTTCTACGTCCATCACCATGCTTATCAAAGAGCCTTGAAACTGAAATACTCGACCTTAAAATCAAAGCAATTGTTTCAGTTGAACTTTCATCAATGACCTTCAATGAACTTCCGAGTTTGTTCTTTCTTTATGAAAATCTTGTCAATAAAAGATTTAATTTGGTCAACAAAAATGATCGAAAGAAGTTTGAGGAATTCAGGAAGGTTCATCAATATCATGCGATTAAAGGTTCATACTATTCATTAAAGATCCGTGATGTGTTTTTAAATAAAATGTTTGATGCAGAAGGTCTTGAAGTAATAAAGAATAAAATAAATTGGACTGATAATGAAGTGACTAAATATGGATTTTTGAAGAAGGTCACGGAAGTAAATCCTTGGAATCGTGAATTTGAGTTTCACGAGTCAGCTCTTACTAATTTCTTCATTTCTCAATACATTTATGACAATCTGATTCATCCAAAAGATCAACCTAGTGACGATGAAATGGAACTTCGGTTAAGATTCTTCTTTAGTACCATAGCTGATAAATACGACCTGAGACCACTGACTAATGAGTTCATTATGGGAATGATTGAGGATCAAAATGGTGAAATTTTCAATGATCAAGTCAGGATGGTCATGAAGTATAGATTTCAATATATGTTTGATCGAATCCTGCCTTACGAGGTGGAAAAAGTTGAAAAACTCTCAAAAATTTTCTCAAAAGATCCTGAAATTCTCAAGAATCTTTGGAGAGTCGACGACAATCAGCCATACTTCCTGAATTTCTTCAGATTTACAACCTCATCTGACAAAGTATACAAATTGAAGGAAATAGCTGAGAAATTCTTTACAACTGAACCTGACTCAAACCTAACCTCAAATTCGACAAAGAGACTGCATGCTGAGAATATTTTCCGTGGCAAAAACCAAATTCTGACGGTCCTTTACAGAATCAATGAAAAACGGGACGAACAATTTAAAAAGGACATCCTGAATATCACAAAATATAAAATTAGTGATGAAATTCTAGCAAAAATGAATCAGGAGAAGAATTTTCTTGACTTTGTAGACTCATCAAGCTACTCAACTACTGAAAAACGTGAATTTTACCTCGAAAATTCTGAATCATTTATTAATAATGCTCGAAATGGAACTAATTTGTTACTAATTTGGCGTAGATTGCAGAAATATTTCAATGTCAATGAGCTTAAGTCAATTTTAATTGCAAAGGACAAGGACTTTAACTACACGCATTTCTTCATGTTACCAAGCCACAGTGATCAGAATTATGTTGAAACTTTCCTAAATTTGACTAAATTTTACCTCAGTAAGGATGAAATTAGAGAAGTTTTAAGTCAGAGATCCCCAATTGATAACGAATCATTCATAATCAAGTACATCAGCATCGTCAATGATGTGAGAATTTTTGAAATCAATTACAACTTTACAAAGGATTACTTTAACCATGAACAGCTCCTTGACATGCTTTTTGGCAAAGATCCGATTTCGTTTATCAAAAAAGTCACCGGAAATAAAGCAATTTTCACATTTTGCATGAATTTAATGACAGAATACTACACAGATGATGACATACGAGAAATGTTGATGCACACTGATGAAAATAATACAACAATTTTATTTTGGACAGTTACATCAGCCAGCTATAAGAAACGAGATGATGTTGTGAATTATCTTAAGGAAATTTTCAAAGGCCGTGAAGATAAGTTGAAGGAACTTTTTAGAGTTAGAAATTCACAAAAAGAAACTGTTTTGGGATCATTTACTAGAGATTATTATTCGCATGAACTTGAACCGATAATGGACTTGGCTAAGGAGTTGTTTACTCAGGAAGAGATTGAGGAGCTTCAAAAAACTCTGAATTAGTAGGTTGGAGATTCTGTTTTTGTTAATTTACTGAAATCATAACATTTTCAAGCAGAGTTGCATCCTGGAGGGAGGTTGGTGGTCTTGTAGGTCAACTTCCTCCCCCCCTTGCGGACTAAATTCTTCAATTTGTTTAAAAATAAAATCAAAAATTCATATTTTAATCCAATAAAATCTGTAATTCAATCCCTTAAATCCACAAAATTATCCCAAAAATTCCACAACATTTCCTTCAATCCACAATCACAAGTAAGTCTACAAAATAAATATATTTTCCTAATTAAACGATGCCACTGGCTTGATGAACCCCCACAGAAAAAAAAAAATATTTATCATCGACTCAATTCTCCTCAGTTCTCAATTCCCACACCAAATCATCATCATCTCGGGGCCAACAGAGCCCACTCAACCTCCCTTACGTCCTCATCCTACAATTTACTTCTTGGCAACTAAAGAAGAACAAAAAAATGCCGCTTTTGTGTTGTTGAACATGAAGAAGAGTAAAGAGATTGAAGAATTGGGCTACGAACAACACAAATACAAATGAAAATGTCCACACACAGTGATACAATAAATGTTCGTTCTGAAGACGTTTCATTGTGGCGCCACAAAGCCTGCTTCTACCACATGTCACATCTTCTACGATATTCGAATGAAGAAGAAAAATTGCTCGAGAAAAAAAAACTATTTTTTTGATTGTATTTGTGAGAGTTGAGAGATGTAATGTGGTATGGTGTGGGGTGTATGGATGGATGAGTAAAAAAAGGGTGGTAATGGAATCGCCCATACTATAATGAGCCACATTATGTTGTGATAGTGATATAAAGTCTCCCACAACGCGTGTTTGATTGTGACCGCGCGCTTTTCTCGTGTCTCGTTGAGTTTTATTTTTTGTGGATTGGATAAAATTGGAAATTTTCGTTTTTTTTGGGAATTATTGAGGAGGACTGTGAGGGAATTTTATGGATTATTTTGAAGGAATTTTGAATATAATTATGGATTTTTGAATCGAATTTCAGGGCCAGGCATTATAATGAAAATCATTGAAAATTATAATTATAATTAAAATTATAATGAAATGAAAAATTGAATGGCTAATTCATCTTAAGAACGGACAAAATTCAAAATATATAGAATTGTCACGGCTGGGTCACATTATTATAAACTCAAAACAAAAATAATGCAACTCTTAAATTTTTTGAGATATTTACAAAAACCTGAAGTGTATAATCCGAAATCGAGGATATTCCACTTTAGTGAAACAGGCCGAAAATTCTTAAAATTTTTTTACAATTTTGTGTAAGCCTTAATCGCCCAATGTACCAATTCAACCTTGTCTTTTCCTATTCCAGCAATGTAAATTTTATGCTTTAAAATTGTAAAAAATAAATAATTTTTGCTAAATTTAATTGTTTATGGATCTAATACGCCGTGGTCCAAAGGTTGCCCTCAATTGCCTTAAAATATTTTTATTTGATCAGCCCAGAATCAAAAGTGTATTCAGAGTAAAGGTTTCGATACCGAGACCACTACTTCCAGCTCTCAAGGATTTCTGGAAGAGTAAAGGGAGTAAATCACATCTTTTGGACAAGTTTCTTCAATATGTTAAGTATAAAGAAAGACAAAATTTTCAAAAACCACTTAATAAATTCCTGACTCTTTCCCTGACCAGAAGACATACGGTGCATTGCTATAGACTGTCGTGACTCTAGTGTAATGTCAAATTAAATCGCATGATTCCAGCTTTTTTATTTCTCCTAATTTGACAACTACTGAGTTAATAGCTTTGTAATTCCATTTGTCGACAGAATATTGTAGAATTCACATTCAGACGGGATTAATTTCAAAGCTATAGTCAGATAGTCTTGCAAATAATTACTGACAAAGCTCAAAGATCAAAGATCACTGTGCAGTACATGCAGCTTTAAGTAACAACATAAAATATCCTCAGCTTAAATCTCTATTCCTCCTATATGCTATAAAACACGTACTACAAATTGCCATGTGAGTCAAAAAAAAAAAAAAGTTCAGAGAGCAAAATTTTTCCGAGAGTAATTTTTTGTTCGCTCGCAGACAGTGAGCAGTGTGGGAAAATTGCCAGACGGAGATGTCGAGAATATAAAAAAAAAAGTCAGAATTGGGGGTTGGGTGACATGGGGTGCTAGTTTTCTGAAGGAAGGAGGCCAAAAAAAAGTTTTTTTTTTCTATATTTCGAAAAAAGGGCGAAAAAATTTTCTTTCTGCTTTTCTTTCAGTTCGAATTGAAAGCTCATCGCGGCATCATCGAAAAAGAAGAATTTAATCGCGAAGTAGCGCGCCGGGTTTGGCAATTAAAAAAATAATTAATTAATTTTTTAGTAAAATGTGAAAAAGAAAATTGTTCAGTGTTAATAAATTTAATAATAAAAATTCAGGATTTATTGCCTTTTTAATAAATATTCAAACAAAAAAAGCTTCAAATAATTTTTTTTCTTATTAAATTATTAGAAAAAAAATAATAACTAATGGAATTTAAACAAAATAAGCATTTTCAAGTGTTAACTTAGTTTGTAGGGAAATCTATCGCACATACTCCTTATAGGAATAATGTAATTTGACCGTTTTTACTTACTTGTATTGTGACTTTTTAAATTTACTTTTGAATATTAGTTTTTAGTTTTCTTATTTTATTTAAATTTTAAAAATTATAAAGTTAAATTTAATTGTTAAAAATGAAAGTTTAAAATTAATCAAATTAAAAAAATATTTTAAGTTCAAAAATGAGAGTTTAAAATCACTAAATTTATAGAATTGAAAAATTTAACATATTTGATAATTTTCAATCACATTTTAATTTCCGTTTCGATTTTTAATGCTAATTCTTTATCAAAATTAAGAAACTGTGAAAATTCACGAATTATTCAAATATGAATCACAGAATTTTCTAGATTGATTGTGTTAAACAATTGAGATTAAGTAGATTGATAGTATGAATATTAACATTAAGTCCAAGGGTGTGAAACTTTTAAATCAAATTTTGATCAAGTCTGTGATCATTTCTTGAGGGTGTGTTTTTGGAATCGACAGAAAATTCTTCAGGATTTCACAAATTTCTTGGTGATTTCTACATAATTTGATCAAATTTTAATTAAAATGTATGCAAACTTTAAATATTTTTACTAAAATTTTTAATCTTATAAAATAAAAAAAACTGCCGAGTTTCAGAGATTTTTAGCAGAATTATTGTCGATCGTATAAACCACAACCAATTTTTGATCATTCAGTGTTGATTGTGTTTGATCAGTTTTGATCATTTTAACCAGTTCAACATCCTTGATTTAGTCAGACCATGTGCACATCTTTTTGAAAGATATCTAGGTCACAAAGTATTCGTTGAATTGAATGCTTAATTATGTTGAGTTTGGCATCCTGAGAGTTCAGGAACTAAATTTAATCAATTAATCTGAATTTTGTCAATTATTCTCAATTCAGTACATTAATCTAAATCCTTTCAACTTGAATTAAGCTAACGCATGAATTAAGCTAACCTAATCATCAAAATTTTCAAATTCAAATTCTTTTATATCAACTGGAAAACAAAAAATCTACCAAAACTTCAATCATTCATTCTGAATCTCCATCAAACTCAAAATCTAAAGCATCTCATCCTAATTCATGTCATCAAGAAAATTTATTGAATATTCATAAGACATCCAACTTTCTCAGATCAAATGAATATAGATGACAATGTCTGTAAAAGAAAAGAAAAGAAAAAAGAATATAGCGATTATTAGAATCATATAAATATGCATGCGTTAGTGCGAGTCACTGTATGAGTGTGATGACTAAAACCTTAAGGAAATATCGATGGATGTAAAATAAAATTATCCAAAAAGGAAAAGAAACCCAAAAAAATTCAATCAGAATATGAAGCTCATTTGATATCTTTGATCAAGTTAATTGAAGATATATTAATTATTGAGCATGGAATCGATTGATGAAATTGATTTGATTCGGATGTTGTTGATACTGTTATATGCTTGAAAAGGATGGATGTGAGTTGGACACATGTATCAATTTGAGGCACGGTTTTAACAAAGCTTTCAATTTGTGGTCATTAAAAATTCAAATTTTAAAAGAAATTCGAAAATATTTTAAATTTTAAATTTTATAGAAAATCAAATTCCATGCGGAAATGATTCAAAATAGATAAAAAGAGGTTCATTGAACTTGAATTTAAACTTGTTCAAATAAAATTGAAAAATAATAAAATTCAAGGGAAAATACCACAAATGAATTGATTGAAATTGTCAAACAGACTGATATTTATTCTATACTATTCATTGTTAAACAACAGAATAGAGGAACTAGCAATATTTTTATTTATCAAGATAAATAAGTTTATATTTTCTAACAGCATTGCTTGATAGAGAAATTAGAGATAATCGGGGTTCAAAAGCATTGAAACGTTGATTAATAAACTACAATGTATAACTTTTGATCTTAATAATCCAGACAATAATAGATTTAGTTCCTTACTTCGCTGGCTATACTGATCAATTGTGAATCATAGTATTTTCTTCAGATAGCGTCTAAAGCTAAATCTATCGCTGTCTCCGGTCTGCAAAATTCTAATTATAAATACAATACTGTCTAACAAGACGTTTTGTTGATGATAGTAAAGCATCAGTGCTTAATACACGCTCCTGATACTATAAAATGATGCAATATATTTTATGAGTTTCATATATGTTAATATTAAATATACATTAAAATTCATCAAATTATTTAAACTCATATAAGACCGCATCAACCATGATGAGAAAATACTAGTTTATTATCGGTTATTTGGGCTTTTTTTGAATTTTAATGTTTCAATCCCAAGATAATTTGTTGTACCCTCTCTACAAAATGCATATGCAAATTACACTGTTTGCTTATATCTTCCACAACAATAAAGTATCACAAAACTAACAAGATTTCCTGGTAGTCTAATATCCGGAAAGTTCCTTATAATATGTCGCTAGTGAATCATACTCCTTGTCGAAGACGCACGAAAGTCCATTGTCGCTTTTAAAGATCGTCGAAGTTAGATCTGTCTTTAGATAACATTTGCCAGTTTCCAATTTCCATCACTTTTGCATCGTTGCTCACACAGTAATCATATGAGCTCTTGGGACTACCTATAGAGTCATTTAGCCTAGTATTAACTGGACATCATGTCAAGTTGACCACTTGGGAAGCATGCAAAGACACGACAGTTTAACATCCACAAAGTAAGAGAATTATTTCATTGAATACTGTACTGATTAAAGGATAATATAATCTAGTACTTAATTGCTTCACTGGCCATATAGATCAGCTGTGATTCATGGCTTCTCTCAGTTGTGGTTTAAACTTGCTTTATATCTGGCTGTCCAATGCCAAAAAAAATTTAGTATAAATCAGAATATACCCTAAATTCATAATCAGAAAGATCTTTACTTTTCCAAACAATTGATTGAACGGATAGAGCAATAAATCATCCTTCAAGACAAATCATATGAAATAAAAATCACGAGAACAACTTCCTCAAAAAATAAAAAGACAAAAATTATCCCTAAAGAGTAGAAAATAAATCACTTAATTAAGCAAGCATTCAAATCAATTAAAAATTTCATTGAAAACATTTAGAAAAAAAAGAAAGAAAATTGAAACTTTTTCTTATTTCTCATTCGTGTGTACATTTCCAAATCGATAACCTAGTAGTGGAAGTTGTATGCACAACCAAAAAAAAAAATTAATTTGCCTAAAACTAGGGAAGAAAAATAAAGAAAAAAATGAACAGCACAGAACACAAAAAAAAATCAATTGCAGTCTCGTAGAAAAGCTAAAAAAAATTATTTTGCCTTTTTTTTTTCAATTGCCAGAAAATCTGCCGACATCGAAAAGAACAAAAATTCAAATTTCTGCTGCTGATACACACATTTGGTGGGATTTTTTTCTAGTTTTTGTTGTTGTTGTAGTCACCCCATCGACCACCCAGTCGGTCGCGTTTTTCTTCCACCCAGCACATGATAAACATGTGTGCGTGTGCCGGCTGTGTTTGTACACGAAATGAGGATTTTTTTTTCTTCTCATACGATTACCCTCCCACTTGGGGTACCCGATTACCCTCCCCATCAATTTTTTTTTATTTCTCTCATTTTTCAAAAAATAAAGTTTAAAAAAAAATTGAGAGAATTTCGCAATATTTGCGAGAGAAACCGGCGCGTAAAAGGTGCTGTGTGCCGGACATTTGCCACAACAGCATGTTCCTCTCACATGATAGCACATGAAAAGGATTAAAGAAAGTGTTAAACAAAGTGCAGTGCATTTTGTGTTGTGATTTTTGTTGAAGAAGTTGAACAAATTTTTTGAGGACTTTTTTTTATGGAAAAAATTATTTTTTGGATAATTTTAAAAAATTGAATTAAATTTTTAATGGATTAAGTAATGAGATTTATGATGTTTTAAGTGGATCAAAGTGAGGACTGGTTTTGAAAAAATTATTTTAAAAAAATGAGAAAATTTTAATTTTTTGAAATATTTTAAATTTTTAATAGTTTAATTAAAATATTAAATGATCATTTTTGAATATTTTTGAATGATTTTTTGAATAATTCACTGTTTAAATGTAATTTTATTTAGTCACATGATTGACTTTCAACTATCATATCAATGACATGTGATTGAAAATCTACAAAAATTTGAATTTTTTAAATGATTTAACTATTGTTAAATTTAATTTTATTATAATTTCTTTTAATTTTTAAATATTAAATTAAAATCTGATTTTATTTCAATTTTATTAAAATTAAAAAAAATTGAAAAATTTTACAATTTATTTCAGAATCGACTGAATTTATCAGAAAAGTTAATGGCAATAAATTTACCAAATTAATACAAAAATTTATATAATTGTGAATTTAAATTTGCAAAAATGCATCCAAAAGTGACAATACAAAACTTGAAACAAAAGAGCTGAGATTTATATGCCATGAGATCATGTTGAGCTATCTCATGTGCTTTAGTGAAATTAAGTGAGTCAAAAAAACAGTGACAATTTTGAAAAATTTTCGAGAAAATTAAAAACTTGGACATAATTATAAGAAATATTAAATAAAATGGAGTTTGAGGATATTGAAAGAACTTTTCATGAACAGAAACAAAAATTGAGTTCAAAAGTGAAAAATTCAAGGAAATAAAGTCAAATTAATGGATTTAGTGATATTTCTTAATAATCTAACACAAAGGCATTTAATAAAATATTGTGTTCTTAGGATTTAGTGGAAGAATATTCAAAAAAGACTATTGATTAATTTGGTTATAAAACCACTTTATTTTTATAGACATCATCTGAAATATTAACCGATGTACATTAAGTTTGTGCAGTGAATTCATAATCTGTTAAATCATCTTCAAGACACCACCCTCAAAAAAATCTCAGAATTTTAATCCTTATGCTGACATTTTAAGCTTTACTCTTCTAACTACCTTAACTATATACATAACCTTAAACAACAAAAAAAGTTTACATAAAATATTATATTAATTTACACAAAAAAACATCAAAAAATTTTAAAATAAAATTTGACCTGAAATTTAGATTTTTGACAGATTTGTTGGATCTATGAATGTGAACAAAACGTTTTAAAGTCATAAACAGCAGCAAGAAATATTAAAAAAAAACTCTTTAAAAATGTCGGTGATTCAATCAAAAGCACCAACATCATCGCTTACCGACTCGTGAACAAGCAGTCCATCCGTAACATCAAGAACAAAAAGTCAAAAAAAAGTAACAAAGCTTTCCAGTTCACATCACAAAATAGTTCATATAAAGTGCACATTAGATAGGATAATGAATAAATTTACAATAGTTAAATATAAAATAATAATAAAAAATACAACAAAATTCACGAATCTAAATCAGCAACAAAGTAATAAAGATAAGATTAAATACAATAAATTGGAACTGCAAATCACAAAAGAAGAAAACTGCAATGTTTGGGTCGTATAAGTATCGAACCCTCGTGCTCTGTCTCATTCTTATGCAGCAGGCAATTGAGGCATCGGATGATGTCCAAGAGATGCGAAAGAAGCAAAAATTTCATTACAACAGCAGGAACAAATGCTTCTACAAATGCAACATGAAATTCAAGTTCAATTACAAAATTTATATGCAGAACAGCATCGATTGGAGTCACCGAATGATGATACAAATGATATTGGATATGAATATCCATCATATTGTGCTAATTGTCTTGGCGATACATTCGAAAGTACGAATAAAAATTTACTGAGTAGTGAGTATAGTCGGAAAGTTGATGGCACTAATAAAGCAGCACAAAGTGAAAATGAATTGAATCAATTGAGTGATCATAAGCGACTTGAAGCTATAAAACAGCAAATTCTTCTTAAATTGAATCTTCGTGAGAAGCCAAATATCACAAATTCAATACCCAAACAATTTATACTCGACACATTGCATCGTGCAGGCGAGCGTGACTTTGAGTACACGACAATGATGATGCAGTCAAGTGCACAGTCAATGATGGCATCTAGTGATGATCCAATTGTTGAGAGGCTGCAGCAATTGAGGAGGAATAATAGTGAGAATAGTTTTAGTGATGAAAAGGATTTTGTGGATGATGAGAGTGAATTTGATGACTTTTACGGAAAGACGAGGGAAATTATCACGTTTGCTGAACGCGGTAAGTATTTGAACTCTTTTCCATTATGATTTCTGTTCTTGAATGATGTCACATGAGCGATTTTCTCATTCTCGAGCTACTCATCTTGACGATGACATTGCAAATGCATGAATCTTATTGATGACTTCATATACTTCAAGACATCATAATATCGCATTGCAACGTCATCGTTATGATGTGATGCTCAGGATTGTGATACCATGTCTTAGTATT